>NC_056739.1:36763589-36863589 GCF_019279795.1 Protopterus annectens
TGACAAGTGCGGACTACAGTGGGATAATGACTTCTTTGGACATATATGCCCTGCCCTTATTTATAAGTTGTGCAACACACACTGATTTCTTCACCACAGTCATGAGTGAGTCGACTTCAATACTTACAATAAGGCGACAAAAAGTAATTATATGAGAGTGCAATAAAAACGGACTGCTGCTCACAAGTAAAACCACACACAGGGGAAAGGAACAAAACACCAAGAATGCACCCTTTCTGGCTCCCTACTGAAATGTCGGCACTTGTAACACCGGGTAACAGTATGCAGGAAAAAAGACCAAAAACCCAGCAAAAGAGCAAATCACAAACACTAATCTTCTCCTTTAAGGGGGGCAAAATCACTTGCAATCACTGATGTGGAGGGCAAGCCCCCCACTCCCCCCGAACTTATATAAGCCAACTCTGAGATCGCCATACATTGGAGAAAAGAGCATATTTTGAGAAACAGCAATCTGAGACTTGGTAATATGTCAGTCTGAGACTTGGTAATATGTCAGTCTGAGACTTGGTAATATGTCAGTCTGACACTTGGTATATGTAAGTCTGACACTTGGTATATGTAAGTCTGTCTGAGACTTGGTATATGTAAGTCTGTCTGAGACTTGGTATATGTCAGTCTGAGACTTGGTATATGTCAGTCTGACACTTGGTATATGTCAGTCTGACACTTGGTATATGTCAGTCTGACACTTGGTATATGTAAGTCTGTCTGAGACTTGGTATATGTAAGTCTGTCTGAGACTTGGTATATGTAAGTCTGTCTGAGACTTGGTATATGTCAGTCTGAGACTTGGTATATGTCAGTCTGAGACTTGGTATATGTCAGTCTGAGACTTGGTATATGTCAGTCTGAGACTTGGTATATGTCAGTCGGCTTTTTCGGCCATTCAGCCTCCATGTTTAGGGACTCACTCTAGTGGGGTTCATACATTTCAAATGGTTACCCTTCTCTTCCTTTCATATACACAAGTAAGACATAATGTGCACTACAAACCCATTCTACATAATGGTGTGCTCCACAATGACACAAAACACAAGGCTAGCAAAAATGGAATATTTACTGTCAACAAATCCAAGCTCTTGAGAGACTTGTACATTAGCATGGACACTTTATATATATACACACACACACACACACACACACACACACACACACACAAATACATACACACACACATATATCTATCTATATCTATCTATATCTATATATATATATATATATATATATATATATATATATATATAGAGAGAGAGAGAGCATATATATATATATATATATATATATATATATATATATATATATATATATATATATATATATATATATAGACACACATACATGATCTACTATTACCATTAGACCAAATGACAGCATCAAGATGATAAACTCGAAATTTGTAGTGCCTGAAAGTTTAAAAGCTCAACTATCAAAATAATGAAAAACGCAAAGCTCAACTATCAAAACATCAAAAAATGTACAATGAATGTTACCTTCCTGCCCTAGACCAATAAACGTCTCAAAAAATGGAATACCTTTCAGTTTTAAAGCACAGCTAGTTTAGTTTTCTACCAGGCAGCATACTTAAACAAATAAATAAACATTTTGAAAATGTACTTTGCTTTTTATCACTACAGTACCACCCAGGATGTTCTGCACAGAAGTGGGCATATCCTCACTGATTGACATGTGAAACAGACGTGATGTAATATTAAAAAGATGTATAATATTTTTTTTTCTTTAGTTTTTGCAGGGGGGCAAGCCCCCTTGCACCACCCATATGGGAGCTGTGCCCCCCCCCAAAATTAAATATACCAAATCTGAGATTGCACTACACTGAGAAAAAAGGTAAAGTTGGAATAGGCAATGAATATTCATATGGACATCAGCATGAATATTAACTTACTTTCACTGATTGGTGAATGCAGCATGAATATTAATTTGCTTTCACTGATTGGTGAATGGCATACCTCTCAACCTGGAGATATCAAAAAAAGACCCATGAAATGTAGGTACAATGGCCAAAAACCAGGACACTAATTAACATAAAATTTACATGTTCAGCTACACTGTAGGTGGAATACTGGTTTGGACTGCTCTGAATTCAAATGGCAGTCTCACTATCTTAACAATATATAATGGCAACTTTTGTATCACAACGCTAACTTAACTGTTAGGATTATGCAGATTTCACACATTTTGACGATACTTACCTACTCTGGTCATGGGTATACCTGAGACTATCCCAAGAAGCAGCCTACTTATTTTAAGTTTGTCATACAATTATGTGTGGTCCAATGTAGGTGAATTGATAATTCATCTTTCAGACAAGTGTAAATAAGTTCCAATCTGCTTGGCTCAAAATTAAAGGTTCTATGGTTCCAGACGATGAAGCTTAAATTGGTGTCTATAACAGTGTGGGACTACCCCCCTGTCAGCCCCACAAATGTGATCAGGAGTTTGGCAGATTTATATATTTTACTATATTTAGTTGTGGGGGAAAGAAGCCCACCTACAACAGCAACACACCATGAAAGCATCTTGAGAGCTTTTAAAATATTTATTTTTACCACAAAAATGAACTTGCAAAGTAAAAGGGAGTCTAAAATACAAACACTGCTAACAAAAGGCCATGGAAAGAAACTCCAGTTGGACTTTTACTGAGAGTTACAACAGTACTGCTGCCTCGCAAAGCACTCGGACACAGAATGTAAATACCTTTATTCAGCAGCCACTCCTGAAAATAGTTTAAAACTAAGTACAGTACTAATATTTAAATGTATGCAGTTTACATATACTCAATGGTAGACTGAATAAGTATTAAAAGGAAAAAAATCACAGCAGTTGATTGAAAGTACTATTACTGCATGAGGACCAGTACAATATGCAGAAGTTCTGAGTGCCTAAAAGTGATGTAATTTTACCCCCCCCCCCCTCCCAATAAATAAATAACAGATTTTAGAGACAGGTATCTTTTCAGTGATAAGCAGCAAAGCAAACCAGTTGGGGGATAAAGTACAGTTTTCTACCCACCATAAATGTAGATGTTCGAGTGTTCACCCTGCTGCAGTCATCACACTTGGGTTATCCTGCCATCAGGTGGTCCCGCAGTTGGCCTGAGTTCCAAAGTCTTGGTCCGGCATCGGTTGCTGTTGCTTCTTCCCTGACGTCAGTGCACCAGGGGTATATCCCTGATGTCAGTGCACCAGGGGTATATAAGAGGCATCCAATGTCATTTTCTTCAGTTTTTCTTGCCCCAGATGTCAGGTGCCCCCAATAGGTAGGCAATATATATATATATATATATATATATATATATATATATATCTCTGTATAAAAATACCTTCAGGCACAAGCAAATACACCACAGAGGTTGTATAGGATAGAGTGGTATAGATAAGTCCAGCTAGTTCAGAGGGGATGGAGGGAGGGTAACCTGGACTGCAGCAGTGTGAACACTCGAACATCTACATTTATGGTAGGTACAAAACTGTACTATGTTCATTGTGTTACCCTGCTGCAGTCATCACACTTGGGTTGAATCCCAAAGCTAAGGATGGGAGGTGGAGTTAAACAGGGTTAGAAGAAGCTAGTAGGCCCTGCAAAACTGCAGTGGCAAAACCAGCTCTAGTCTTAGAATATAGAGATAAGTGATAGTGTTTGGTGAAGGTGTGCACTGAACTCCAAGTAGCAGCTTCCAGAATATCCTTGGTTGGCACTCCCCTGAGAAAGGCTGCTGATGTAGCTGTAGCCCTGGTGGAGTGGGACTTAATGTTAGCAGGTACTGGTTTCCCATGATGTGTGTAGCAGAAACGTATGAAATGCTATATCCATTTAGAAATGGTCTGTTTTGAGATAGCTTTTCATTGTGATCCTGTAGCACAGGCTACAAAGACCTGGTCAGATTTTCTGAAAGCCTTAGTTTTATCCAAGTAGTAACGTAATTGCCTGTGAATGTCCAAAGAGTGCAGGAGTCTTTCTCCTTTGTTCTCCAGATTTGGGAAAAATGTGGGCAAATGAATGGTTTGGTTTAGGGCCACACTGGATTCCATCTTTGGCATAAAGGAAGGGTTAGTTCACAGAGAGACTCTGTCTTGATGAAAAATGAGGAAAGGTTCCACTGCCATTAGGGCCTGTAGCTCTGAGACTCTTCTAACTGAGGTTATTGCTAGTAGCAGGGCAGTTTTCCATGAAAGAAATTTTAAATCAGCTGAAAAAGCTGGTTCAAAGGGCGGCAGTGTAAACTTTTCCAGAACAAAGTTGAGATCCCAAGTAGGTGTTGGTGCTCTCCTTGGCGGTCTTATGTTCTTAGCCCCTCTGAGGTACTGTCTTAGGAGTGGATGTGAGAATAAAGGAGGAGCCGTGTTGCAATGAGCTGAAATTGCTGAGGCGTGGATCTTAATAGATGAAAAGAAAAGTCTTTTGTGCAACATCTCAGTTAAATATTGTAGAATCTGAGGAATGTTTGGATCAAGGGGATTTTGGCCTTTAGCCTGGTTCCAGACGCAAAATCTTTTCCATTTGTCTGAATAGGTTTTCCTGGTGCTGGGCCTCCTGGCCTCCAGAATGACATCCATAACAGCTTTGGATAGAGGTGTTGGCTGGTTGTTTAGGTAATTTGCCATGCAGCCAGGTTTAAAGTCTTGAGCTGGCTGTGTAGAATATGATTGTCTCGCTGGGTGAGCAGGTGAGGAATTTGTGGTAAAATCCATGGTGGGCCGTGGGCCATGTTCCTTAGAAATGGATAACAATGCTGGAGTGGCCAGTCTGGTGCAATGAGTATCATTTGTGGCCTCTCTAATCTGACTTTCAGCAGTACCTTTGCTAGAAGAGGCAGTGGAGGAAAGGCATACACTGTTAATGTTTTCCAACTGAATGAGAGGGTGTCCACTTTCCAAGCTTGTGGATGGAATGTCCTTGTGCAAAATTTTTGAAGTTGGTAGTTTTGGGGGCTGGCAAACAGATCTATGTCTGGGCGTCCCCATTTTTGAGCTATCATTGCAAATACTTGTGGATCTAGTTTCCACTTGTGTGGATCCATGATGTTTCTGCTTAGGTCGTCTGCCAATGTGTTTTTCTTTCCTGGCAGGAATTGTGCTTGTAATTGAACCTGGTAAGACAGTGCTGTGTTCCACAAGGTCATTGCTTGCCTGCATAGAAGGTAGGAATGTGTGCCCTCTTGCTTGTTTATGTACCACATTACTGTGGTACTGTCCACCTTTATTATTAGTTGTCCTGGGTGTAAGAGGTCCTTGAAAGCTGTTAAGGCATTCTGTACTGCTAGCATTTCTTTTTGATTGATATGCAGATGCCTTTGATCTGTAGTCCATTTGCCCTGAATGCACTGTCCTGCCATGTGTGCTCCTCAGGCATAGTCCGATGCTTCTGTTGTCATAGTTTGCCTGGCTGTGGGTAAGGTGAAAGGTGACCCTTGTTGAGGTGACATGCCTGTGCCCACCATAGAAACTCCTGTTGAAGGCAGGGAATGAGTGGAATCATGGTTTCCAAGCTGTGGCTGTGCTGAGTCCATACGCTTTTCAGGTACCATTATAATTTCCTCATATGCAGTTTTGCAAATTATATTAGCAGTATGCAAGATGCCATGAATCCCAAGGCCTGCAGAATTTTTCTTGCAGGGAGTTGGGTCTTTGTTGCCATTATTTTGAAATATTGAGTCAGCTGTTGTTGCTTGTCTGGCATGAGATAAGCCATCTGGGCCGTTGTATTCAAGCTGGCACCCAGGAATATTATGTTTTGTGAGGGCACTAGTTTTGATTTATTTTCGTTTACTGTGTACCCTAGGCAACTTAGAAGGTGTTTGACAAATGCCAGATGTTTTAAAAGAATGTCCTTGCTTTCTGCTTGAATAAGGCAGTCATCCAGATATGGGTATATTTGAATTCCTCTTTGTCTGCAGTATACAATTACTGGTGCCAGGCATTTTGTGAAGACCCTGGGCGCAGTAGATAAGCCAAAGGGCAGTGCAGAGAATTGATAATGCGTTGAACCTGCAATGAAGCGGAGGTATCTTCTGCAATTTTGTCTGATAGGGACATGCAGGTATGCCTCCTTGAGGTCCAACGTTACTAGCCAAGCATTCTTGCGCAGCATGGGAAGAAGCTGCTGTAGTGTTAACATCTTGAATTTTGGTACTTGCAGATAGGTGTTCAGAATTGAAAGATCCAGAATGGGTCTCCATGCTTTGTCTTTTCTTGGGACTAGGAAGAGTCTTGAGTAAAATCCTTGTCCTTGCTCCTGTGTAGGTACCTGTTGAATGGCTCTCATGTCCATGAGAGCTGTAATTTGTTTTTGAGCCTCTACCCATTGATTTGGTGGCAGGTTTGGCATTCCTTTTATCCTTGGCAAGGTATGAAAGTGGAATCTGTATCCTTGTGAGACAATGTTTAGTAACCATTTGTCTTTTGTGATGATGTGCCACTTGTCTGCAAAAAATGCTAATTTTCCTCCCACGGGAGCTGCCAGGAGAGATTTGCTTGGTAGTTTGAGGGTCGAGTCATTGTGTTTGTCTTCTGCTAGCTTGGGGCCTGTCTTCTCCTCCTTTCTGGGTAGCAGTACCCCATTGGCGAGGTTTGTAAGGGCCTTGTGACTGACCTCTGCCCCTTGGGTGTCTGTATTTGCCCCTCTGTGATCTGTCAGAAGCTGGAAAGGACCAGTTTTTTGTTGGCCAATTTCTGCTGAAACGAGGGGGTTGTACCTGTAAAAAAAATCCTTGACTGTCTGCATAGACTTTGCCTTATCCTCCATTTTCTTTAAAACCTCTTCTGCTTTGACACCAAATAATCCATCCTGCTGTAAAGGTGCATCCAATAATTTTGCTTTAACATGATCAGGTAGGGTTTGGTCTTTTAACAAAGCATGCCTACGTATAACAGACCCAGTAACAGCTGGTCTACAGGAAGCTTCCAATGAATCAAATCCACATTGTAAAGTATGTTTGCCCACCTGTTCAGCTGCATGCAACAGATCCTGCATTTCCTTGAATACAGACTGTTCAGTATGTGTGCTCATTTTTTGTTTTAATTGAGACATCAGGAATTGTTGATATTTCAACATGTGAAACTGGCAACTTAATGCTCTCATAGCCAGAGTTGCTGAGGTGTATATTTTCTTTCCCCATCTACCTAGGGCTCTGGAATCCCTTTCAGAGGGCACAGGATTTTTAGCCATAGAAGCCTTTGCTCCCTTAGGACCCTGGGAAATGGTTTCTGGGTCAGCTATAGGGCTTTTATAAAGGAATTTGTGAGAGTCAGGTACTCTGTAGTATCTGCCTGGTTTGGCTGGAGCAGGAGGTAGAGAGTCTGGATTTAAACTAGACTCCAAGTAGACATCATCCACAATATCTAAAACAGGAGGGATAGCAAGAGGTCTGTGCTGGGGTAATAAAAGGAACTCTCGGAGCCTTTTCTTAGAATCTGAGTAATCCTGGCCTTCCCAGTGGGAATGTTCCCTCATGGTATGTAATGTTTCCCCAAAGGAGTAGTCTTCAGGGGGAGATGCTGAGAGAATAGAGTTTTCAGCATCAGAGTCTTCATAAGGGGGAAAAGAGTAATCCTGTTCCTCAGAAGAATCTGAGGAAATTGAAACCTGGTCAGAAGAAGCATAATCCTCCTCTTGTCTTGGTCTTTTATCTGGAGGGGGATGGGAACCCCTGATTAGGGTAATCAAATCTTCAGCCATCTTAAGCATCTGTTTCTTAGGCATGGGGCCTTGAACTGTAGAATGATGTACAGTCTTTTTTGGTTTTAAAGGAGTTTTAAGCTTAGCATAAGATTTAATGGTGAGTGTAGTCTGTCTGAAGACACCTTCTGCAACCGAAGGTGTTTCCACAGCACCGGGATCTCCTTCTGCTCTGGTGTCGGAAGGGCCTAATGAAGATGGCTGAGTCAGCCTAGTACACTCCGCTTGAGAATCCGCAGCTGTCTGGAGTTCCAATTCTGCGGTCGTCAGGGACTGCGTAGGTGCCTCACTGAAAACCGGAGAGCCGGCGACAGGCCCAGCAGAGGCCTTGGAGTCTGGCTTGTTCCTAGGCTGCCTGTCCTTATCCTTGCGTTTTTTATGCATGCCGGTCGTCGGCTGCTCCGACGGCATGATATAATTAAATTTCCTACCAAAATAATGTGCGAAGTCAAAACGGCATTTGATAGTTCGTTTATTAAATCTAGCACAAAACCGACAACCTGTGACGTCGTGGTCTGGGCCTAGGCAAGGAATACAATAAGAATGGAAGTCCTTATGAGGTATTTGCTTCCCACAAGAAATGCAATTGTTAACTTTTTCTGACATCGGACTGAGGAAAGAAAAGGTTCCCCAATGGGGTACTTAGCTTTATTGAAGACTTCGGACTGAAATTCAAATCGAAAATCTCAGGTGTCGGCCGACCGGCACTTGCGAACTGCTTCTGCTTCGGGCACCGTGCGGCAAGAAAGACTGAAGAAAATGCATTGGATGCCGCTTATATACCCCTGGCGCACTGACGTCAGGGAAGAAGCGACAGCAACCGATGCCAGACCAAGACTTTGGAACTCAGGCCGACTGCGGGACCGCCTGACGACAGGATAACCCAAGTGTGATGACTGCAGCATGGTAACACGATGAACATCACACAATCACCCTAACCCGACGAAATCTTACACCATCCTTTGTTGCTTACATTAGTTAAGGAAGACACCCCATGGCCACCCAACTGCAACAGACTACTGTTGGGGTAAGTCCCAATGAGGAAGCTACATCAGAGTTTGGCATGGAATCAAGACCCACCCTCAGCAGCACCACATGTACTGGTGAACCAATCCCCACGACCCTCCCAGTACTGTGGTTGGCTGGTCTACAAAAAGACATTGCCTCTCAGCTGAACGATAACAGCATGTCTTCATAAAGGATATAAAAAATAGTATAAGACTACATGTACTGTGAAGTTGGTCCTTGCTTGAGGGACTTTATTTCCACAAGTACACGGCTCTACTTCTCTTGACGCCTTATCAGCAGTATGAAAGTGGCATCCCACCCCAGTTGTTAAGATCAAGTACCAATAAATAATGCAAAGAAAGAATCTCTTGGTCTCTTAACTGGATGGAAATGTAGATAGCATTCAGGTCTGATGTGAAGTTTATTGCAGCCTGAAAATGTATATTGGATCACAAAGATCAGAACAGATCATATGCCTTGGATGCATACAACATTAAGCACTTTGGCTGTATCTTTCTGAACAATGTAAACTTAACACACACACACACACACACACACACACACACCACAAAAAAGCCTTCCTTTGTAAACCAAAGCACGTTAATAACACTCAGTACCTATAGGTGGACCCAAATGCTTCAGCCTTTATTTAACAGAAAATAAAAAACAATGCGTCAAACCAGACACATTACAATAACAATCCTGACTTACTTGAACACTTTAATCTGCCATTAGAGAAGTGACTTTAACCTCGTCGGTTGACACCTGTTCATTTGTGGGTTTGGGCTGTGTTTATTCTTCTTCACTTTTGATCTCAGAAACAGGCAAAGGAGGCACCTCCTCTTCTGCCTGTTTTGGGGAGTGTTGTCAGCATTAACTATAAAATGTAAATAAAACAAAAAAGCAAAATCAGGATTTAAAAGGGCCACTCGGGAATTTGTGGCACCCTATTATTTCACCCTCAAAAATGGGAAATACCAAGGAATTCGGTATGGTTGAGAGGTATGGTGAATGGTGGGTTGGGTTTAGGCAGGAACTGCTACTATGAAACCTGTAAGTTAGTACACTAACACAAAGCCAAGTATTTTAAACATGAAAACAAAAACTTAAAATGTTACATATCTAAAAGTATACCGCTCATGTTCACACATTCTTTTAACTATTTAATACTTCCTAGAAATGAAGTAATAACGCTCCCTTTACTTTTCCCTGAATGATTCTACTTCCATCACCAATATTCGTGCTGTTTTATGCTCCTCTGCAAACCATAAATCTACCCTTCAATAGTCAACACTTGTTTTTCTTTTACAGAAGTTACACTATTACAGACGGTCAGAACGAACCCAAGAGATTGTAACGTAACATCCAGCATATTTTTGTTTTTGGCACTACATACAAACCTAATTAAAGTGATAGCTAACTACTTAAACACTCACTGTTTAAGCATTACATTAACATTAGATGTTTATAGCGAACTACTTAAACTCTCACTGTTTAAGCATTACATTAACATTAGATGTTTTGACATTTCAGCTTTTAAACTTTCAGGTGCTACAACTTTCGAGTTTATTATTTTGATATTGTGTCGTTTGATTTAATGGTAATACGAAATTTTAAAAGTAGATCCATACACACACACACACACATATATATATATATATATATATATATATATATACATCCATCCTCAACCTCTTTTTCCATTTTTGCACATGGGGTTGGGGTGTCACTTTCAACAGTGACAATCATCTCGAACCAAGGTTTACACTGCTGGGTGGCTAGCCCTGCTGTGATAGAACATCTGCACTGCTCTCACACACACACACACACACACACACACACACACACACACACACACACACACACACACACACACTTGCACATATGGCCAATTTGGAGTGCTCAGTCTACCTACTACACTGTCTGGAATGTGGGAGGAAACCAAAGCACCCAGAGGAAACCCATGTGACTGCAGGGTGGACATGCAGACTCTGCACAAAAGGCACCCCAGCTATGAATAGAACCGGAGAACCTCTTGCTGTGAGCCGACAATGCTAACTGCTGCCCCCAATATATGTATACATATGTACATGTATTTACTGTCTAAAGGGAAACAGACTACTTTTCACTTTGGTTGTTGCCACATTACAATATTATGATCTTGGTCATAAAGATGAGTTTGCTTAAAACTAGGGAAATGCATGTACTCCAAACAGTATACACACGTGAACTGGAGACTGTTTTAAAAGTGAGGAAATAATATGTTTAACGAAGGTAAAACATTTTACTTCATTTCAGTTAGCTTGTCACTAAGCATGTTTGAATGCATTACCGAAACAACTTCTACTCACAAGTTTACAATTCAGGTGATGTCAGATCAATGAAATTGCTTTAATCCGGGAGGCCAGTTTACACATTGGCCCAGATTCAATAAAGCTTACATTAAGTGTTTTATCACATTTTTGTGCTTTCTAGTCACTCACAAAGATTACACTAAGTGTACATGCAGTCTACAGTTTGTGGTAACCATTATGAATCCCTGTCAATATTTAAAGCTGCAGGAATATCAGTAGAGAAACTAGAATTAGGAGGAAGAAGGAGTGAGTTATGTCTGTGTTGCCTGTTTACTCAGAACAGTGTACACTTAGTGTAGGTGTTATTGAACCACAGGGAATCTCGCTCGTGGTTGAAAAGTTCAACATGACACAGAGCAATGGCTGATACCAATGTCTGACCCTCAAAGAAATGATGACCTTTGGCGACCCTCATTATTCACTCGCAGTTCTGATTCAGTGACTGTCAAGGGTGCATGCATGCCATCTGAACATAGCTTGGGAATACAAAGTAAAGGTTAGCATATATAGCTCTCAAAATCAGGGTATTTTTGAGGAATATAGATTACTAAACATTGCTATTTTTTCCTTATAAATACAGTTTTCTGTACTATACAGCGGTGAGTACAACTATATGAAATGCATCAGCTGTTGACCAAGCCACATGGCAGTTTTGTAGTCTGATTGTAAATGCTTAATTTTTTTCCCCTTTGGATAAATGCTCAGAATAAAACATACGGCATTTTAACCAGTGTTGGTGTTAAAATGCAGAGAGTAAAAGACAGTGTACAACCGTTCCGTTTGTTTTGGTACGTTTAATTACTTACCCTTCGTCATGCTGTATTTGTAATTTTCCACCTGCCAGTTAAATAAACGCTGTAGTGCTTGTATTGACAAACAGCTTAGCAAAACACATCTACACTGCACTTCCGACAGCACTGGAGAATACAGACTGCAGTGCCACTGGGATGGCAGAAACTTTATGTAGCACTTTTTACAAGGAGCGGTTTAATTTTTGAATTACTTCCATTTTAAAATCTAATATCTTTTCTTGATGCAAGATATAAACATTGGCATTGCCCTTAGCACTTGGTACAGTACATCAGTTTTGACTGACAGAAGCATGCCCACTTCAAATCCAATTAGTTTGCCTTTATTTATTGAGTTGCTTAACAAAACTGGCAGATGATTCCACCCTAAAGTGAAATAATATGTCTGTTTATTTCAAGAATAAATTTACATTTGATTAATATAATGCAGAGAATCTGAATAAAGAAAATGCTACTGTTTTCATAAATTATCTCTCAAATTAAAATGTTCTTTTTTTGGCTCTTACATTTTTCTGATCTGAGATTACCTAGGCAGGTCCCCCCCCCCACACACACACACACACATAAGGTACCTTTACATTTATGCCACATTTTGCCCTTGAAGAACATCTCATATTCATCTGGACCCAGTGAGGGTGAGTACTCAGACCACAAGTCAAGGTTCATCTTCAGAGTTACTGCTTTTAGTCTAGGCTTTCCTCAGAAAGGCTAACTTTATGGGTAATTCAGGTAAACTTATTCCTCCTGACCAACTAATTCAGCCATGTTAATACATGCAGGCATGTTAATACACTACGTGCAATCCTTGTCATTAAATTTGTGCAAGCTAAACCTTGAGCTAAGTGTTAAAGTAGGGGATAAGTATTGCACATTGTCATTCCTAGCCTGGGAAAAGGAAGTCATTCCTGAAACACACACACTTACTTGTGCCCCTATACCGCACCTGCCCTTCACTTGCACCTCTTCTGCTGCTTTAATCCCAAAACCATAAGGATCTAACGTCACTCCTTCTACATCAGGGCCACCAGCATTTAAGAGTAGATTGTAAGTTTTTTTCTGGCAGAGAACTGCAGAGCAAGCCGCTGCACCCTGAAGTCATGTTATGGAGTGGTGAATAAAGGATTATTTCTATAACTCCCTAACCCCACTCCCACGGAAGCCTGGCACCTACACGACCTCCTTAATTCCACCCTTGATGGTGTGTGCAGACTATTACACTTCAGCAGAAATGTGGATACTTTGACGATGCACAGCTTGCAGTGTAGAGACGTCTCAGTACTTTTTGCTGCATGGAAAGGTACCTGCCTCTGCCAGGCCCCAGCTGTGCAGTGGGCTACACTGCTTTGCCTCCTTCACGATGTGAATCATTGTCAGTTACTCGTACTCACCTTTCCCAATCTGGTCCTCTACTGCTAGGGTTGGTACTTGAACCCAGGTCTTCCAGATTGTAAGTAGAGCTTTAACCCTCTATGTCATGAAGTCAGAGAAGGAAAGTCTCAAATAATGGTAAATTGAAGTTTGGAAGCCTAATGACCATGCCTTTCAACTGTCCAGAATTTCATACATGTCCAGATTTTTGCTTCGCATTTTTGATCAGTTCCTCATAAAATCTGTGGTCTTCTACCAAACCACTGAGGACTGAAGTCACAATAACGACAGACATTTGAGATTCAGACTTCATATCTTTCAGAAAGTAAAAACAAAAGGAATGATTCTGTGGTCAATAAAGGCTTGCAAATTGTAAAATACAGTTGAGAAACAGTTGAATAACTGAAAAAACAACGAACTTAGTGTACCACAATTTATTGAATGCTTTCATCAAAACCACTAAACCATTTCTTTTGTTTAATTTGTTTTTGATTAGTTTTGGATACGCTTTTGATAATCTTTCAGAAAATGCATGCTACTGCAAAACTTGTTATTCTAGTAAGTTTCTAAATTTATAAGTAGAGTACTTAAAATTTGTCCCTGATTTTGGACCTTTGTGCCTTTTTTGTCTATAATTCTTGTATTAACAGTTTGATATGTATATTAAAGACTGACATGTAACATGGAATACCAGAAAACTACCTCTGAAAACACAACTGTATACTGCACTGAAAAATGTAAGAAACAGTAAGACCCCTTCCTGCAAACAAAAAGGTGAACTCCGCTGTTATCACAGTACAAACCCATATACTTTAGTGGACAGCTCTGTAAGTCAATGACCTGTTAGAAATAAACTCCAACATCTGAGGAAACACATGGGTGTGGTGTATATACTGTTATGTTGCAAAAATGATCACGTAACATACAAGGACTGAAGCAGATCTTGATGAATTGAGAGAGGTTACACTTGCCTCAAGCTGGCAAATGCTGCAGGAATGCTGAAAAGGTGCAGGTAATCTTATATTTCATTATGTCACTGAAAAAGGTGACACTACCATTTGTCAGACATAATAAATTTTCTTAGCTGACAATTCCCCTTTTCGCTCATTGAAGTTCGTACATCTGAACACAAATGATCAACATTCCACCACTCACAAAACTGTCTGTTCATTGTAACCAGGAAAATAAACGAGCCTGCCTCTTTATTCTCTTCTGTTTCTAGGCTGGTGAACTTTTCATTTATGCACTGTTTCATCATTATGCACTGCCTTATCGTTCAGCATCCACTGTGTCGAAAGTGCCACAGACATAAACTGAGGGTTTTTTGCAATGACATTCTCCTTTGGGGACAGACTGTGTGAAGCTGCTAGACATGGTGGGGATTTCCCCATCATATCCAGGACCAGCGAATCAGACATGAATGCTAAAACAATCAATAAATATTGTAGTACCTTTGCAGAAATTAAACTAAACTGCAGACATTTTTATAGACATTTCTTAAAATGCATAAAAGGTTGTCATCAGTTCTTTGGACATAAAATGATAAATTGACTGCTCTTTCCTAATGGTTTGCTTTGATACTACATTACTAGTATTCCTTCCGCGGAGAATCAAGTCTGGCTCATTTTACGTTTATTAATGTGGTTGTATACTACCTTTACTTGTCCCTGGCTGCTGCATGTTCCTGAACCCAGAGGATATCTACAGCCTCAATCTACCCACGGCCTTCCACTACTGAATATACCTGGCCTCTAAGGACCACCTGATCTACCTCAGGCTTTGGCCAAGTTGGACCGTCTGTCTTTTCTACTGGCCCACTGATTTTCACCTGTTACTACAATAGTTAACAAACAATCTACCCACGGCCTTCCACTACTGAACATACCTGGCCTCTAAGGACCACCTGATCTACCTCAGGCTTTGGCCAAGTTGGACCGTCTGTCTTTTCTACTGGCCCACTGATTTTCACCTGTTACTACAATAGTTAACAAACAATCTACCCACGGCCTTCCACTACTGAACATACCTGGCCTCTAAGGACCACCTGATCTACCTCAGGCTTTGGCCAAGTTGGACCGTCTGTCTTTTCTACTGGCCCACTGATTTTCACCTGTTACTACAATAGTTAACAAAGTATGTTTAAACTTTTGGCACATTTTGTAAAATAATACTTGTTCATTGGCTTTGTAATTTAGTTTTTGCCTCTGAATCAGGTATTCCAGCAGCCAGACTCCTCTCCCTGCCCAGTATCACCTGTTAGTCCTTTCCCCTGTTACTACCTTTTCTTTCCCCACCTACGCATTCCTTGCCTAGGTTACCTTCAGTATCTTCCATCTGCCCAGTAGGTGGCAGTAAAACACAGCTTTGTGCCCTCGCTGTCTCCCCCACTTATGATTCTTTAGCCCAATCATTTCTCTTTTCTTCTATTTCTTATCTATTACCTTGCTGCTTCACCTCCTAGCCCTTACTCTTCTCCTCCTTCACCTACTTTAGACTATATCCACTTCTAGCTTCCTTGCTTCATAATCCTCTCTCCTACACCTTCCCTTAGATAGTTAGATAATACTCACATTCACACCCTATTTATCTCTCCCTCGTAAGCTATTGCCTTGAAAGGACTTTTACATTTACATTTGTATCGCCAGATTCTCTAACTTCTCACACAGATTGTATTCCTACCTTACCAAGCTACTTGGTGCTGCAGCTCTCTTGCTGGACTGATTGGCTACGCTTTCTCCCATAGTTGTTTCTGCCCCGCTTCGCTCCTCTCCCTACCCCCTTATCCCACCCACCCCACGTATCCCTACACTTATACTTCACTAACCACACCCCCTACTGCTCTACCCTATCCCACCTACCTACCCGCATTACTTAACCTCCCCTTACCTTTGCCCTCCCTCTCTTATTAACTCTCTTTTATATCTGCCCCATCTTAATCCTATAACCTTTTACCTCCTATCATTCTACTCACCTTTCCTCTTTTACCCATCTTATATACCTACCTCTACTCAAAGTTCCTTGCTCCTCGCCTGAGAATGCCATCCAAAAATAGCACACCCAAATATATGATCAGTACTACTAGAAATATCCTAGGTAAACTAACACTCCTACTTATTTCTTCCCTAGCTCTTACACTACACCTTATCTCCTTACTTCTTATGAAGATGAATTTAATTACCACTTTAATTACCCTCATAGGCAAACAGCCTCAAATCTTTCAATATTAAAATTATCCCATTCAAATATTACATCCACCCCTTCCTATCTCCCTGCCAAATATCATCGACTCTCCCATATTAAACTGAATACCCTCACTTCAAAAAGAATAAAATACCTTGCTAACTCCTCCTTCATACCACATTTCCAGTTTAACCCTTCTAACCTTATAGAAGGTGACATACATCCCAAACCTGGGCCCAGAACTACCTCTCTTGATGCTAGACCTACTATTTCTAGCCCCTCCCTTCCATCCCTTACCTCTCAATCTAATGCTTTACTTATAGGACACCTGAACATACAAAGTGTTAACAACAAAGTCACACATCTCCATTCTCTTCTTGATCTTCACTCCTTCGATATTCTTTGTCTGACAGAAACCTGGTTAAAACCCTGTACTAAAGACAATGAAATCATTCCCCCAGGTTACAATATTGTGAGACAGGATTGAAATACTCACAAGGGTGGGGGTGTAGCCCTGCTATTTAAGGCTAAACTACACTTATCCTTAGTTCCCTATGAACCTCAAGTGGATACCAAGGCTGAACTTCTTTTTGCTAAATTGCAACTTAACCCAAATAAATCAATCTTCATAATCTGTATCTACCTACCCCCCCGGAAATAACCCTACTATAGTTGAAAATATCCTTAGTTGGACGTCTTCAAATTACCCTCAAGAAACTATCATACTAGGTCTACCAAAGCCAAATTTGAGGTAAGTCTGGCCTCACAGGCCAAGAATAACCATATAGCATTATTTAGTTGTCTGAAACCTCAAAGTTAATACACAATTGTGTGCAGAGCCCATTGTAAATGCAGCCACCTATACGGAGCCAGAAGATATAGCAAACATCCTGGCTGATAAATTCAGCTCCAACTTTACCCCTCTCTCCCCCTCAAACTTCCCTCAAGAAATATCAAATCTAACCCCCCTACTATCACTAGGGAACAGGTCCTTAATGCCCTCTCTAAGACCAAGAACACTGCATCAATAGGTCCAGACAATATCTCAGGATGCCTTCTAAATAGCATGAAACATGACCCATTAGGCCCTCTGGAACTACTATTTAACTGTAGCCTCCAAACAGGCTTCTTGCCTCATGAATGGAGAAGGCAACATGTCATCTCTCTGCACAAAGGCGGGCCATCTACAGACCCTGGAAACTAGAGACCCATAAGTTTCACTAGTCTTATATGTAAAGCCGTGGAAAGAATTATGGAGATGATCAACAGAGATATAGTAAACCTCCAGACACTGGACCCAACCCAGCTTCGTTTCATCAAGGGCAGATCATGCCTATTCAACCTGGTAGACTTCTTTGAGAAGGTCACCAAAGCAATGGATGAGGGCAAAATCGTTCACACTTCCTACCTTAACCTGACCAAGGCATTTGACAGAATACCCCATTCGGGCATTGTTGACAAACTCAAGAGGTTAGGTACAAACCCATCTGTCACCTGGTAGATAGCCAACTGGCTCACAGACAGGACCCAGGAAGTTAAATTGGGGAGGCCACCTCTACAAAGAGGCCAGTCACAAGTGGAGTCCTTCAGGGATCAGTCCTTGGACTGCTCCTTTTTTGGCATTTACTTCTCAGAAGTCAAGACCAATGTCAGTGGTCTGTGGCTGACTAAATTTGCAGATGATTGCAAATTAGGAGCGGTCATTGAATCTCACACTGACACAAATGTTCTCCAGGAGGGGCTGACACAGACAAACAACTGGTATCAGAGTCATAGACTGAAACTAAATTTCAAGAAATACATAATAGTATCCTTTGGGAAGTCATCTATACCTGGTAAATATCATACTGACAACACATCCCTTACAGTAGTCAGGGACTTAGGGACACACACAGATAATAATCTAGACTTTGATCATCATGTGTCTACAGTGGTGAGGAAATCATTCTACGTTGCGCAACTTATAAACAAAGGTATGGCATCTATGTCCAAGGAAATCATTGGTCCACTGTATTCGGCATTCATCAGACCTATCATTAAGTACAATGCCCCCTTTGGTATGTACCTAACCAGGCATATACAACAATGGAACATCCACAGAGGTTCCTCATTAAAGAATACAGGGCACAAGTAATATGTCCTATGCAAACCGCTTCAAGGCCCTATCCCTGTATTCTGTGTCCTACAGACTTTTGAGGGGAGATCTATGCCTGGCATACAAGGCACTGTCAGACCCCACTCCGATGGACCTCCTGCACATCCACAAAACATACATCACCAGAATTATCCATTCTAAAGAGTTAAACCTTGCCTATGATATAAATAGGACTGCTGGAGAGACAGGTATGTATCCCAGACACCATCCCATCTCTGGAACAGGCTCCCCATCCGTGTGAAGCAGAGCACCTCAATAACCCAATTCAAGTGCAAATTGGGCAATTTGATGGGAAACTGCAAATTCATCCCTGGTTTGGCACCTATGTCTCTCTCTCTCTGGACAGAAGTAACCTGTAAATGGTTCATCTTCTAGGCCCATGTTTACACTTATCAAGGGTATCAGAACTTGTCAGATATTTGAGATGCATAGCTAGGCTTAAAATGCCTTGTGGTTATTAGCCTAGTAAACACCTGTGAACCTATGAGACAAATACATTATACAACTTCTACAGAGAACCAAACTGAAAACCAAACATGGATTTTGTAGGGTAATTGCTCTTCCTTTTCATCAGTGCTTAATGAACCTATTGTATGAAAAAAATGAGACCACAATAATCATTTCAAAACTTTTCCCGCCTTTAATGTGACCAAGAACGTATTAGTTTAAGGGTGTGCACACGTATGTAACCAGCTTATTGTACGTTTTTTATTTTTTACATTTTCCCTAACAGATTTGTTTGTTTTTCAATTGAATTGTAAAGATTATAGGTCACATTAAAGGTGGGAAAAGTTTTGAAATGATTTATTGTGGTCTCATTTTTTATATCACAAAAAACTGGCATTTTAACAGGGGTGTGGACACTTTTTATATCCATTGTATATGGTGTTAGAGAGTCAATGTAGTAGAAAGTATTAGTATCATCTGACAGACAGTTTCGTCAGGAGCAGTGCATGGGGACAGCCACTTGTTAGATGAGTTTTTAACATTTTTTAAATTGAGACAAGGCTGTGGTAGATTTAATGGGTCTATAACAGAAGACCGAAATATCATAACCACGAACACTGACAACGTCGAAAAGACTGGACCTCAAAGTGCTTTGTGTCAGACAGCAGTACAGTGACGATTGGAATATTTGCCCTTTCCTCACTGTAGTGCGATATCGGAGTTGGAATATATATATTTAGCGGGGTGTGGTGGTGGTGGGGGGGGCACAGCCCCCCACAATAGCAAGTTCGAGTTTCCGGATTTTTCTATGTTTAAGCATTCGCAGTTATGATTTTTCGGTCTTGTAATATAGACCCGATGTAATAGCAGGAGCATTCTAATTTTGGCTATGTAGTTTGAGAAGAGGGCTTCTCCAGCTAGATTGTTGGCTGTGGTTATCTTTACAAGGGGTTTGTTGTGAAGTGTAGAGTTCTGGCACTGGAGTATGACTGCAGTAGTTTTTGCAGAGCAGGTGTTTTCTCTGGTTGACAGAAGATTTTCTGGGACATAGTTAATTGTCTACAGAGTAGGAGTTGGGGGAATTCTACCCAATTGAGTTGCCTGAGTGCTGTACACTGGCATGATCTAAAGGGTGAGTTTGCAGTGCACCTGACAGTGTAACAGGAGTCTAGTTTTGCTAACTTGGATTTTCTTAGATTAATGATTATGGGAGATGCATAGAGCAGAGCTGAGGTCGGATGGGACTGAGCAATAGTAGCTTTAATGCTTTTTTGAAAAATACTGCTTGTTCCTATAAAGTGCACAAAGTCTTTTGTGTACTTTTTTATGGTTTGTGATATGTGGATGTCAAATCTTATGTTGCTGTCAGTTTCAACTCCCACACGTTTGCTGTGAGGTGAAGAGGAAATAATGGTGGTGTTTGTTGAAACAATGTTAAATGTGGTGATGGCTCTAGAAAGACAGAGGAAACATCTACTGTTGTTTCTGTGAAGGTTGACAGTATTAGTGAATGACATTAGCGCAGTGGTAACACTGTGATATGGATGGAAACCATGCTGAGTATTGTTAAGTAGTTTGCTAGTATGCAGGTAGTCCATGGTTTGCCTGTGCACAATTAATTCTCTCTAATATCGTAGACAGTGGATTTAAGATTGCAATTAGTCGGTAGTTAGACAGACCTGTTGATGTACCTCCTTTGTGAAGTGGAATAACGGAGGAAGTTTTCCAGATGGTAGGTACTTGGCGTTCTGTTATGGATCTGTTGATGAGAGTGCATATATGGGTATGCAATTCCCTCAGCAGCTTGTTTTAGAAACTCAGCTGGTAAGTTTCAAAACCACCAAGTAGCAGGACACAAAAGTAGAAATACCACACACAGGCAGGAAACAGGATCCAAAGTGTTTATTCTTTAGCGCCTCAACTTAACCAGTCTTCAAGACGTATATTAGCTGCTGGTAAGTTGTCTGCAGCTAGTGTAGTGGCCTTTAGTTTCTTAATCAGGTTTTTTATTGTCTCAGTTGATGCAGGCTGCAGGGAGAAGGTGGTGGTGTTTTTACCTGAGTAGGAGTAGTTGTGATAGGAGTGCAGGTATGATTGTTGGAGGGGGCATAAGACAGTTTCAGTAAAGTTTTTATTGAATTTCGTAGCAATGTTGTCCGAGTTATTATAAGTAGTGGGGGGGGTCTGGCTTTGTCTGGTAAGAGTATGTCGTTTATTGTTGACCAAAACTTTTTGTGGGTTACTTCGGTGCTTAGTTTGGATATTGGAGTAATAATTTATCTTGTCTTGTTTAATTTGCTTTGTTTCTAAGTTCCCGTTAGGTTTGTATTGTAGTTTGGGATTTAGTTTTGTACCAACTAACCTTCTGGCCAGTAATGAAGCAGCATTCAGTATTGTACTGTCGCTGTTATGCAGCAAATTCACAATAAAAACTTACAAGCTTTCAAAGCTGAGCTAAAACTTATTTAAAAACCTTAAATCAGTGCTCCTGTATATGGGTGGTAGTTACCTCATCATTCAAAGTGTTCCAAGCCCTTCTAATGGTGCAACTCGGGTGTCGAATCACTATAAACTCCACTAAGATCAGCCAATACCTCCAGAAAAAATCTAAATAAAAGACTTGTTCTTCACTACCTTACTACTGCAGACAAGCCCTTATATCTTGCATGGCTATGGGAATTCTGCTGTACTTTATAACGTACTTCCATTTCAAGTTTGATGCTCATGTTTCAGCTTGCGTTCAACCCTCCCCTCACTACTACAATGTTACATAAGCACCTGTATTCATCTGGCTTTGTACGCATGCAGATCTGTCGTTCAACATCCCCTCACTACTACAATGTTACATAAGTACCTGTATTCATCTGGCTTTGTACGCATGTGGATCTGTCGTTCAACATGCCCTCACTACTACAATGTTACATAAGTACCTGTATTCATCTGGCTTTGTACGCATGTGGATCTGTCGTTCAACATGCCCTCACTACTACAATGTTACATAAGCACCTGTATTCATCTGGCGTTGTACGCATGTGGATCTGTTATGCACCACACCTTTACCAGTGTGTTGTTTGTATCACTACGTACAGTTTTGTACGCATGTGGATCTGTTATGCACCACACCTTTACCAGTGTACATTTGTTTTTTAATCTATCTAGTTTTATGTTATCTGAATCAGACGTCAGCCTGTTAAATAAAGGCTTGACATTTATACCCTCACAAGGAAGTAAGTTACAGAATGTATTGATTGATTTAAGAACGTTTGGTCGCATGTTAGCGCTGAAACTGCATTTTTATGATAAAAAGACAGACAATTTGAACAGAAATGATAAGTTATTATGTTTTAAACGAAAAAGCACTTCCCCCCCTTTACCTGCTCACATAGAATGTTTTATTAAACTCTGTGAACGCAGTTTTTGTAACTATTTTCTTAATGAGAATAGAAAATGCCTTTTCTTTAATATGAGCAGCGAAGATTGTCACTAAAAAAACTATCAAAAGAGGCCTCGATAGTAATTAGACCCGCAGATAAAGGAGGTGGCTTAGTAATATTTAACACAGAAGATTATATCCTACTAATGACACAAATGCTTGGAGATGACAGCACATATATGATTATTAATAATGAAAAACTTTTAAGTATTTATAAAAGAATAAATGATGAATTATATGATTTATTGATGTGCTATCAAATAAATAAGGAGCTATGCGACTTCTTTGTTAATGAATATCCCCAGATACCAATTATAAAGGGTTTACCGAAAATGCATAAAGATGTTTCTCCACCACCAATCAGACCAATTGTAGATGGAGGTGGATGGATTACGGAGAACATCTCTATTTACCTGGAGAAAAGATTAGGACCAATAGTGAATAAGGTACCAACGATTCTGAGGGATACTTATCAGTTATTAGATATTATAGATCATCTTGAAGTTAAGCTGCAACAGGGAACTCACCTTCTTGTGACATTAGATTTACAAAATGTATTCACTTGTATTCCTAATGAGCAAGGCATACAAGCCATAAGAGAATTGTTACAATTCTATTCAGAGATTAGTCTTAACAAAGTAATATTGATTTGTCAATTGTTAGAACTTGTGCTCTCCAATAATGCATTTTCTTTTCTAGGGCTTCTATACTTACAGAAGTGGGGTGTTGCAATGGGCACACCCTGCGCAAATACATACGCCAATCTGGTGGTTTATCATTGGGAGAGAGAACATCTATTCACCAATGAATTATACAAAAAGATTTTACTGTACACTAGATTTGTGGATGATGTATTAATTGTATGGGAAGGCACAGTACAAGAATTTGAAAACTTTATTTTTTATTTAGAAAGTACATCTAGCTTTTTAAAGTTCACTATGGAGGCTTCGTATACAGAAGTTAACTTCCTTGATGTGAACCTAAGAATTAAAGATGGCAAGATATGCTCTACGTTACACAGGAAGAAGTGCTGGAAAAACACACTTCTTAGTTATGATAGTATGCATCCAAGACATGTGTTTGAAGGTATTGTGAAAAGCCAATTTGTTAGATTAACTAGAATATGTAAGGAAAATTTAGATTTAATATTGGAGGCTAACAAGATGGAAAACCTATTTATAAAAAGGGGATATAATAAGAAAATGGTGAAAGAAATTAGGAATTATGTATTGGATGACATAAAAGCACCCAATACAATAGGGACAGCGAAAATGAGTTACAATACACAAGTCATGGGACATGATGAGAGAATACATTTTATTACAACTTATACAAATGATAATAAAATAATTAAAAATATTATCAGTAGTCATTGGCAAGTATTGACTACAGACAATAGAACATTGGAATTGATAGGACATACGCCTAGTTTCACATATCGAAACAATAAAAATCTAAAAAGATTGTTATGTGCTACCTGGAATAAAAGGGAAATAGTAGAGACATGTGCTGTAATAAAATTTGGAACTTTCCCATGCAATAATTGTAACATGTGTAAATATATTACAGAAACACAAACATTTATTCACCCCATTTTGAACTATTCGTTTATCCCCAGATTTTCTGCATCTTGTGATACTAGCAATATTATTTACTTGGCTACCTGTGAACGTTGTTCTGCCTACTATATAGGACTTACGAAAAGGAAGTTGAAAAAAAGAATATACAATCATGTGTACGATATTAAGAAAAGCAATGAACTTAATGCATTGGCGAAACACATAATTCAATATAATGATCATAGTTTCAAATTTAGAATATTACAGATTGTAGATAAGAATGAAAGAGGGGGGGGGGTTTGTAAATATATTAGAACAGAAAGAATTAGAATGGATTTTAAGGATGAGGGCACATTACCCTCCAGGGTTAAATCAATATGTCTCTCTGAAGCCTGTTTTAAAATATCGTAAATAACGCAGTTTTTTGATTAGTTCTATTTATTTGTTTATTTTAGATATAAGTATTTAGAATCAAATAAAAACATATATGTATACATGCACTAAGCACTTGTTGATACATACTGTAACATATTTTAAACAATATATATATATATATATATATATATTTCAATAACTATATAATAGCTTATAGTAATATATAGTTGATATGTCTCTAAATGAGTTTTATATATGTGAATGTTAGGGACATACATTGTATATTCATTTTATATTTATATTAAAGATGTGCATTATTTATTGTAAGTTTTATAGGTAGCTAGATGTTAAAGTTAAAAACGTGTTTATTAATGTGTTTATATGTCAGAGATTGAAGTGAGTGAGATTTTTATGTAATACAAGGAAGGTGTTGCTTTAACTAATATGAGTTACTATTTAGCTAATTGTTTAATTACATCAATTAGATATGGCATTTGACTATATAAACTGAATTAGCTGTATTATGAATAAAATCTGATGAAGCGTACAGTTGTTACGCGAAAGCGCTTATTTTCCTGCTTGTAACTTCAAATGGATTAAATAATTTTTTCGTATTTTAATGGACTTTGTGAGTACTTGGCATTGCCTTTTCCGTGGTGAATACACTTGTGTGCTTTTGCCGATTTTATTCAGTTGATTTTGACAAGTGTATTCGTATTGGTCTGGGCAGTTTATTTGATTCCTGACCTTTACCAGTGTGTTGTTTGTATCACTACGTACAGCTTTGTACGCATGCGGATCTGTTATGCACCACACCTTTACCAGTGTGTTGTTTGTATCACTACGTACAGCTTTGTATGCATGCGGATCTGTTATGCACCATACCTTTACCAGTGTGTTGTTTGTATCACTACATACAGCTTTGTACGCATGTGGATCTGTTATGCACCACACCTTTACCAGTGTGTTGTTTGTATCACTACGTACAGCTTTGTACGCATGCGGATCTGTTATGCACCACACCTTTACTAGTGTGTTGTTTGTATCACTACGTACAGCTTTGTACACATGCGGATCTGTTATGCACCACACCTTTACTAGTGTGTTGTTTGTATCACTACGTACAGCTTTGTACGCATGCGGATCTGTTATGCACCACACCTTTACCAGTGTGTTGTTTGTGTCACTACGTACAGCTTTGTACGCATGCGGATCTGTTATGCACCACACCTTTACTAGTGTGTTGTTTGTATCACTACGTACAGCTTTGTACACATGCGGATCTGTTATGCACCACACCTTTACTAGTGTGTTGTTTGTATCACTACGTACAGCTTTGTACGCATGCGGATCTGTTATACACCACACCTTTACCAGTGTGTTGTTTGTATCACTACGTACAGCTTTGTACGCATGCGGATCTGTTATGCACCACACCTTTACCAGTGTGTTGTTTGTATCACTCAGCTTTGTACGCATGCGGATCTGTTATGCACCACACCTTTACCAGTGTGTTGTTTGTATCACTACGTACAGCTTTGTACGCATGCGGATCTGTTATGCACCACACCTTTACCAGTGTGTTGTTTGTATCACTACATACAGCTTTGTACGCATGTGGATCTGTTATGCACCACACCTTTACTAGTGTGTTGTTTGTATCACTACGTACAGCTTTGTACGCATGCGGATCTGTTATGCACCACACCTTTACCAGTGTGTTGTTTGTATCACTACATACAACTTTGTATGCATGTGGATCTGTTATGCACCAGACCTTAACCAGTGTGTTGCTTGTATCACTACGTACAGCTTTGTACGCATGCGGATCTGTTATGCACCACACCTTTACTAGTGTGTTGTTTGTATCACTACATACAACTTTGTACGCATGTGCATCTGTTATGCACCACACCTTTACCAGTGTGTTGTTTGTATCACTACGTACAGCTTTGTACGCATGTGGATCTGTTATGCACCACACCTTTACTAGTGTGTTGTTTGTATCACTATGTACAGCTTTGTATGCATGCGGATCTGTTATGCACCACACCTTTACCACTGTGTTGTTTGTATCACTACGTACATATGTTAACAGCAATGGTGTAGACTCCCTTCCACTTCTCACATGCAAAACCAGTGGGGGACATATCAATATGCAATCTATTAGCTAACTATACATCAGTAGGTGCACAATTTTCTATCTGATGCTAATATTCTCTAGCGATATCTTCCTGTATGTTCTCTCACATGGGGTCCTAGGCTCAGTGAGTACACCTAACAAGCTGAAAGACATAATGAGTGAATTAATGAACAAACATGTAGGTGACACAACTACATGCCCAGCCTTCAGTGATGAGCACTAGTGCACAGTTTTCACCGTCCTTTTAACTTCATTTACCATAACCTGCCTATGTCTGCCACAACACAGCTACACACACTCACCTTTTTATAAAGTGAGTCAAAGCCTACCTAGCAAGAGGTAGGCAACAAGGTGACAAACAAACCTACATGGGTCACAAAACCCTTGGAGCTAAATGTCATTTAAAAGCTTGCGTTGCCTGTTTTTGTTAAATCTTAAAGTCAGTCTCCACAATGCTTCTTCTTACTCACTATATACCCAAATAATACAATGTCATATTTCTTAATCACCTGACTTACTTTGTGCTTCATTTTTGATGCAAGAATCCCTGCATGCTTCATCTTTCCTCGTCAATCATTTAACTCACATAGCTTTCTGACTTTCTGCAACTACTGAATGTAAATCATTTCTTTGCCACTCCATGACCTTCTGTTTCTCAGTTTAAATGGGCCAAGTATTCAACAAGTGCAAAAATCTGTTTAGTATAACAAACGATTCTATATATGCCAGTTAAGTTCAGGCATATGGTACTCTACAGCATTCTCAAAACTGAAGGAGGTCATTCTCCCCAACTCTACCTCTGAGGCCATTCTCCCCAACCCTACAGCAGAGGTCATTCTCCCCAACTCTACCTATGAGGTCATTCTCCCCAACTCTACCTCTGAGGCCATTCTCCCCAACCCTACTGCTGAGGTCATTCTCCCCACCTCTACTGCTGAGGTCATTCAACCTTACTGCTGAGGTCATTCTCCCTAACCCTACCACTGAGGTCATTCTCCCCAACCCTACCGCTGAGGTCATTCTCCCCAACCCTACCGCTGAGGACATTCTCCCCAACCCTACCGCTGAGGACATTCTCCCCAACCCTACCGCTGAGGACATTCTCCCCAACCCTACAGTAGAGGTCCTTCTCCCCAACCCTACTGCTGAGGTCATTCTCCCCAACCCTACCGCAGAGATCATTCTCCCCAACCCTACCGCTGAGGTCATTCTCCCCAACCCTACCGCTGAGGACATTCTCCCCAACCCTACCGCTGAGGACATTCTCCCCAACCCTACCGCTGAGGACATTCTCCCCAACCCTACCGCTGAGGACATTCTCCCTAACCCTACCGCTGAGGTCATTCTCCCCAACCCTACAGCAGAGGTCATTCTCCCCAACCCTACCGTTGAGGCCATTCTCCCCAACCCTACCGCTGAGGTCATTCTCCCCAACCGTACCGCTGAGGTCATTCTCCCCAACCCTACAGCTGAGGTCATTCTCCCCAACCTTACCGCTGAGGTCATTCTCCCCAACCGTACCACTGAGGTCAGTCTCCCTAACCCTACCACTCTCATAGCATATTAATTTGATTTACTTACTTACTGGCGTTTGTTTACCAGGATAGTCTGACTAAGTTATCATATTAGTGACCAGTTTTCAGATGAGGCTTGGGAAAAAATCTCCAGTTACAAGCAAATGTTACATAACATCAGAGTTGGAAAGTAGTACATAGTTGAGACAAGACAGCTAATTACACATGAACCACCAAGGTTTGACAAAAGTACGTAGCGGGGGGTAGCTTCAGGGACAGTAAGATGCAAGGACAGGAGACCATAATTATACGTTGTTGTAAGTGGTACACCTCATAAATTCAAATAACTGAAGAATATAAAATGGCATTTGGTAGGAGACGTCAACAGCTTCTACGTGTTGGATATGGGATTCGGATATGGGATTCAGCAAAAGAAATTACAGAGTTCATAAGGAATAGTTATTATAAATTGCAAAGTATACATGTGGACAGACCTTATAGGAGGTTTAGAGAGGTTGCAAGTATCAGGAGGTATTTGAGAGATCAGGATAGTACTGGGTAGTAACTTAACACTACATAGATTAAGCAAATGTTAATTAGATGAAAAAGTAAGAGACCGATGGTAAATTAATAAAAAAGTAAGGAAGGATAGGAAGCACTGATGCAAGGAATATATATAACAGAAGCCTTCAGAATAATACTCCATGTTAAAGGACAGCTAATTACCGGAGAGAAGCAGGAAAAACAAGCGAGTTGAGATAATAAGAGGGGAAAGGGAATCTCAGGTAAAGGTGGATACAGGTGAGACACAAGGAAGTGTTCCGAGAATTACTCAGATGGTGAGTTGTGGGTAGCTGTTTGCTAAAACTAGCTCCTGTGATCTGTACCATCAGTGAGAATCAGTGTAGTATTGCTTTGTGTGATCTCTTACAAATAAACACCTACTTCAGCCATGGTGGGTAATCACCTCCGTCTGCCATCAACAAAGATGGGTACAATGTATCACTCTGTGGCTGCAGCAAAACAGTGTCATGCCCATACCCCAGTGACCTTTATAAGATTGGTACAACAAGAGATGGCAGAACCCAAAGGCTTGTTAAACCTCATAGGATTGCATGTTGCTATGGTACCGTGAGTGACGTTACTGCCAGGAAAGCTAGACAGATACCTAGGGAACAGGCAGAGCTGACGGTGAACAGAATACAATGACTCTTGGGCAAAAACTGATGAATTTTAATTCCTGCTATATTGTGTAACATAATAACACCTGATCCCATGTCAGCATGTGCTGTGTGTATGTGACAGCAGGCTTTCATTCAGGGCTCAGCACATCTGAAACAGAACCATAAGCTAATCACCCGTCCTTTTCCAGGCCATGACAGTCTGAGTGCTAGCCAATTTTAACACATCCTAATGTACAGCAAAATCTGCCCCTCACAAAAACTGTAACACCTTTTATTTTACAGCACAAAGGCTCAGCTCTGCATTGCTTCTTTTTCCAGCAACGGGGGGGGGGGGGGGTACACTGCACAAGGGAAGTTTGAAGCTTCTTATTCACATCTGCATGACTAACGTGGACTTAACAAGGATCAGTGGGAACAAAAACATAACTCAGAAGCACTGGGCCATTCATCCGTGTAATCAGAAGTTCGAGTCTCATATGGGCAGTGTTCAAGCATCCAGTCCCAGACTGTGCATTACTGCGAGGTGAGCAGTTCCCACTCATAAACCTCTGGGAATTAATCTGACACACAGATGTGGGCTGTTTGATATCACCAATTAACTCCAATGTAATTATTCCAGGCTGACTAATGAAAGTTGTTCTGCTCGGAACAGCACCATGCCGCTACCCCCCCCCCCCCTTTGCAGCATGACCATTAGTAAACATACAGGATGTTTTCAAAACATAAATGTATTTCTTGTCTTGACCTCTAGTTTGGCACTAGTTCCTCAATTCAAAAAGTGCTATTTCATTAGTCAGCTTCAAACATTCCATTGGGAAATGAAATATGCTTTTGCAACTGAAGAGTGAGATTTAAAATGTTACGTGAGACAAAGACATGACAATAAGGCAAATGATTGTACTTACTTGTTATTAAAACTCCAGTACTAATTTATGGCACTTTTACATACTTCATATGCTGTATAATACTTTCTTTTTTATTGTATGTAATAATTTCTTGAACCCAGCAGTAACTTTCTTTGCCATGATGCAGCAGCTGATTGTCTTTTTTATGTTTTTTAAACAATTAACTTTATTGAAAATGTCCAAAGTTATGACATGAGAATAACCGATATCAAACATAACGCAACCGTCATGGTCAAAAACAGAGTGCAGTTAATAGAAGTGAAAAGTTACTGCGTATAATATATATGAATAATTGTATATGTATATAAATCATCGACAAACTGGACGCCAACACCCTACCATGCACGGGCCAAGAAAGAATTTCAGCACAAACACTATTCCTAAAACAAAAACAAAGAAATAACATTGTTTTTTGCAGAGGGGGCAAGCCCCCTACATACCCCTACACCCCCTGCTAAGTATATATACTGATAATGAGGTCATACAGTCCTCGGGAAAATGGAATATTCCCCTACCCAGGGACTGTCGATCCCACACACCTGTTGACCATCTGCACGTCGAATAAATGCAGTTGATTAAACATGTCAACCAGCAAGCATTTAGACCAAATGCAGGATACCCATATCTATATGGGGGGGGGGGGTAGCGGCATGGTGCTGTTCCGAGCAGAACAACTTTCATTAGTCAGCCTGGGATAATTACATTGGAGTTAATTGGTGATATCAAACAGCCCACATCTGTGTGTTGGGAGGATGGCCTAATGGTTAAGATGTTTGCCTTACAAACACAAGGTGCAGGGTTCGAGTCTCACAAGGGGTAATTGGCTAGGCTTAAAAAGGCTCGCAAGGGCAGTTAGCTTAGTACTAACCTATATGGTTTACCTTCATAATATCGCAGCCCAGTTCATCGACTCTGAAAATGACAAGATGAAAACATCATAACTACAGAAGCATGAAGTCCCATAATAACGTCTTTCCTCTCTGGGAAACTAACCACTTGGCCACCAATGAAAAAACCACAACCATAACAAATTACAACCACTAAAGTGGGGTGCTTCACCCTCCACACCCCCATACTTAAATATACCAACTCCAAGATCACACTACAGTGGAGAAAGGGCAAAGTTCACCATGGTGGCCAAGTGGTTACTTTCTCGGACAGGAAAGATGATGTTCTGGGACTTCATGCTTCTGTAGTTATGATGTTTTCATCTTGCCATTTTCAGAGTCGATGAACTGGGCTGCGATGTTATGAAGGTAAACCATATAGATATGGGTATTCTGCATTTGGTCTAAATGCTTGCTGGTTGACATATATATATGTAGACACACACACACACACACACACACACACACACACACACACACACACACACACACAGTGGATATAAAAAAGTTTACACAGCCCTGTTAAAATGCCAGGTTTTTGTGATATAAAAAATGAGACCACAATAAATCATTTCAAAACTTTTCCCACCTTTAACATGACCTATAACCTGTACAATTCAAATGAAAAACAAACAAATCTGTTATGGAAAAAAAATGTACAATAAGCTGGTTGCATAAGTGTGCACACCTTTAAACTAATACTTTGATGAAGCACCTTTTGATTTAATTACAACATTCAGTCTTCTTGGGTAGGAGTCACTCAGCATGGCACATCTTGACATAGCAATATTTGGCCACTCTTCCTTGCAAAAGCGCTCCCAATCTGTCAGATTGTGAGGGCATCTCTTGTGCACAACCCTCTTCAGGTCACCCCACAGATTTTCTACTGGATTTGTGTCTGGGCTCTGGCTGGGCTATTCCAAAACTTTAATTTTCTTCTGGTGAAGCCATTCTTTTGTTGATCTGGATGTATGCTTGGGGTCACTGTCATGTTCAAAGGTGAAATTCCTTTTCAACTTCAGCTTTCTAGCAGATGCCTGAAGGTTTTGGGCCAAAAGTGACTGGTATTTGGAGCTATTCATAATTCCCCCACCTTGACTAAAGCCCCAGTTCCAGCTGAAGAAAAGCAAACCCAAAGCATGATACTGCTTTACCATGGGGATGGTGTTCTTTTGGTGATGCGAAGTGTTGTTTTTGTGCCAAATGCACCTTTTGGAATTGTGGCCAAAAGGTCCAACCTTGGTCTCATTAGACCATAACACATTTTCCCACATGCTTTTGGGAGATGATGCATTGTTTTGCAAATTTTAGCTGGGCCTGGATGTTTTTCTGTGTAAGAAAAGGGTTCCATCTTGCACCTCTACCCCGCAGCCCAGATATATGGAGAATACAGGAGATTGTTGTCACATGTAATACGCAACCAGTATTTACCAGAAATTCCTGAAGCTCCTTTAGTGTTGCTATAGGTCTCTTGGCAGTCTCCCTAACCAGTTTTTGTGTTGTCTTTTCATCAATTTTGGAGGGATGTCCAGTTCTTTGCAACATCACTGTTGTCCCATATTTTCTCTACTTTTTGATGACTGTCTTCACTGTCTTCCATGGTATATCCAATGCTGTGGAAATTTTTTTTGTACACTTCTCCTGACTGATACTTTTCAACAATGAGATCCCTTTGATGCTTTGTAATCTCTCTGTGAATCATGGCTTTTGCTGTAGCAGGCAACTGAGTAAATGTCAGGAATATTTGGGGTTAATCAGAGTCTCTTTAACTGATGGCAGGTGTGTACCCAAGAAGACTGAATGCTATAATTAAATCAAAAGTTGCTTCAACAAAGTATTAGTTTGAGGGTGTGCACACTTATGCAACCAGCTTATCATACGTTTTTTTATGTTTCCCCCTAACAGATTTGTTTGTTTTTCAATTGAATTGTACAGGTTATAGGTCACACTAAAAGTGGGAAAAGTTTTGAAATGATTTATTGTAGTCTCATTTTTTTATATCACAAAAACTGGCATTTTAACAGGGGTGTGTAAACTTTTTATATCCACTGTATGTGTGTATGTATATATGTATATATATATATATATATATATATATATGTGTATATATATCTATATATATATATGTGTATATATATCTATATATATATATATATATATATATATATATATATATATATATATATATATCTATATATATATATATATATATATATATATATATATATATATATGGGTTCACTACGGAAGACCGAACGCCCATATTACTGACGCTCGGAATCTCGAGACCAGAACACTGAAAGACCACATGATCACAAGACCAGAAGCGTGAATTTCATAATCCCGATGTTTGGAGATTTTGAGTTAGCGCTTCTGGTGTTGCGGTTCAGGTAAGTATGTGTGTGTAAGTGTGTTTGTGAGGGGCTTTAGTGTGTGTTGTGACTGTGGTGTGTGTGTGAGGGACTGTAATGTGTGGGTGTGAGTTTGTCTTGTGTGTGTGTTTGTGCGATCTTGGAGTTAGAATATTAAAGTGGAGGGGTGTGGGGGGGTGCAGGGGGGCTTGCCCCCCCTTCTTAAATATAGTGTAAGTTTATTCGTTTGATTGTGGGGGGAAGCTGTATGTTTGTGTGTATTGTATGTGTTTCAAACGTTCGTAATTTTGAATTTTGCGCTTGTGGTCCGTTGGTCTTGTAGTCTTTCTGGTATCTGGTCTCGGGTGTATGTGCGTCGGCATTGTGGGTTTTCGGTAATGTGTAGTGAACCCATATACATATATATATATATATATATATATATATATATACATACCCACACATACACACATATATACATACCCATATATATACGTGCACACATATATACATACCCACACATATACGTGCCCATATATATACATGCACACATATATAATGCACACATATATACATACCCACATATATATACATGCACACATATATACACACCCAAATATATGCATGCACACATATTTACATGCACATATATATACATACCCACATATATACATGCACACATATATAGATACCCACATATATACATGCACACACACACACATGCACACATATATACATACCCACATATATACATAAACACATATATACATGCACACATATATACATACCCACATATATACATGCACACATGTATACATGTGCACATATATACACGCACACATATATACATGCAATACTTCTCATAGACCTTTCAGTTTACAACCTTTTATAACAACTTTACTCTCTAAATTTACATTTAATCAAACCTTTTCCATTCATGGTTACCTGTTACTCTTCTATTAAATTCAATCAGCTCTTGCTTGTACTAATCTTACACAGTTGTCACTTATATAAATGAAGCTTAATATCGTTTTCCTTAACTGATCTGAATTCCTTGACTTCCACTTCATTCAGTTTTCATTACGTACACTACTATCAGCATAACATCGGATTTCCATTTTCCAGTGATCGCCTTTTCAACTGCCAGCATCAGTGGGCTGAGTAGGGATTTACTACCTTATTCCAGTTCAACACTTCAACTGAGGCATAGCACACCTTTATTTCAAATAAGGTATACACCAAAGAAGTGTACAAACAAATTCTGAGCAGCGTATTTAAAATTCTGTTAATCCAGTGCAGGCCTAAAATATATAATCCAGGTTGCCCCTTTCATTTTTCTTACACCTCTAACCTCTAGGGGGTAGGTTTGGCATAATGGTTAAGGTTTCCACCTTACAGACACAAAGTACGGGACTTGATTCCAACCTTGGGTTGTTGGCGAGGCTTAAAATGGCCCTTCAGAACAGTTAACCTATTATTCACTAATAAACCTTATACATCTATCTTTTTTCTCTGAAGAATCTACTTGTGGTATAGATATTTCCAGTCAAACATTACGAATCTCAAAGATTTTGTTGCATAACATAGGGGCCTTACAGATTTCCTGCTACTGTTTTCTACCGATCTGCTTACGTTTTTTCCACAATCAATCCTAAACTCATCCGATTGATTTCTGTAATTAGTATGCAGTATTCTGACTACTGTACTCATGACTCTTACGTAATTTGTTTCAGCTACCCTAGGTTCTATTAAAAATCCTATCAAATCTGGCATTTCATTTTCATATCCCCTGTCCGTTTGTTTTCCAGTTTCTCTCTGCTGGCTCTCCCACATTCCTTCTCAGTCTCTACTGTTCCCAGTAATTCAGTTCTTTAGGATTTTCTCCATCAATTCCTGCTGGTACCCTCTTGTTTTACATTGACCTTGGCTATACCTGCTGGCATTTCCTTTGCTCAGTAGCCTAGTTCTTTTGTTTTCAGAGTGCTATTTGCCTTATTACACCTGTAATACAAAGCATGCTTGTCTGTACCTTCCCAATACACCTGCATCTATAGTGTCAATCTCATCATATCCTAAGATTACCCACCTTGGGATAATATCACAGTTTTCTATTCAGCTTAATAGCTTTTAGACTTGGGGGGTACAAAACTTCAGAATGAATGGATTTATGGTAGTCTTGTACATCAGCCCCCCTCCTTAAAGGAAGAATTGATTTGTCTTATGTAACTCTAACTCTTTTCCCATCCCATACGTTTCCCTTAATTTCCTATCTGGAATAAGGAAGGCCTCCACAATGTACAATCCTAGGACACCACAAACATTTTGATTGCTTGAATTCTGTTAGATAAATTTAAAGTCAATGTTTTCCAAGGCCATCACCTTTTTATTTTTGGTTTCCTCCCAGGTTTACTTACCTGCTTACTTTTTTACATAAATAACAGACATTTCATGCTATCTTGCATCCCAAATAGAGATAATCTTGTACTGTATCATCTTGAGGGATATAGCTCAGTGTTATAGCCTTGGTTTTGCTTTCCTTAACCTTCTATCCTAAAAATAATGATTTTTTTTCAATAACTAGAAATGCCCTGATCATACTCAGTCAAATCCATTACGTAAATCTAACTGTCCAGTGGCAGAGAGGGGTAAAACCCTGACTACTACCCAGTCAAACCAAGTTACATTAGCAGCTTAGGAGATTGACAGTGATGACAGGGAGGGTGTGGTGTCTATCGGAGCTGGGGGGAGGGGTTTAGTTCCTGTTCATCTATGCCTGCCAAAACAGTATCATGTGATGGAGGAAGGAGCATACACTGTGGCTGCCCATACAGGTGAAAGTAGCTCCCGCCTCACGTCAAGGAATGCAGATAAGTGGATGCAGTTGAAACACTGTTAGTCCCTGTTGTAAGGCATGTCATCAACACAGGATAGGGGTTAAGATCATAACAGCAAAAGGCTCTCATTACCAGGATACACAGATGCCTCCACCCCAAATCTGCTCAGATGACGGCCTTACAAGCACTTGTCTTAGCGGTTTTGAGGAAGTCATCAGGTCTTCTCAGTGGTACATGGGTTTATTTGTTCCCTGGTGACAAGGAAAGAACAGTCCTGTCATTATTTGTCTGAAATAAACCCTGACGACCTTGTCAGATGCTTTTTCTGCATACAGACTCACTAACAGCAAGGGTGTTCCATGTTTTTTAGCTTCATGCTGTATCATCATTATTTTAAAGACCCTGTTGAATGTTCATTTACCCTCTATGAAACCACACTGGTCTAAGTCTATTAATTTCAGCACGATCTTCATTATAATATCAGCCATTATGATTGCAAAATGTTTAAAATCAAAGTTTAAAGCTGAGACTGGTTTATAATACGCAAGGTCCGCTAAGTCTTTGCCTTCATTTGGGATCACCACCAACAGCACTTTTATCCATGATTCTGGTGCTGCTCCCTCATAATGTTATTAAATAATACAAGTCTGATCTTAACTCATCTTTTACCGTCACTTTCCAAACTTCTACTGGTATTCTATCTTCATCAGGCACTTCCCTGTTATCTGTTTCTGCATTTGCACTTCCTCTATACATACATACATACATATATATATATATATATATATATATATATATCTAGGGCAATACTTTCCCTACCTCATGTTCTGTAACCTTGGGTATGTTCGGCCTACCCCATTTCTATTCTCATAAACCCATTGCTATCTTACCTCCTCTTTCTAAAATCCTCAAATGATGCATCCACACACAGTTCATCCAACCTTTACTAGAAGATAATCGTCTTTCCTACACACAGCATGGTTTTTGCCCAGCCCACAGCACAGATACAACCATGATATCTTCTCTTAATTGCATAGATCAGAGAAATGAAAGCAATTGGTTTCCTCAATATTCCTACACCTATACAAAGCATTTGACACAAGGTCACACCCAAAACTTTGTTTCACCCTTGCAGAACTTAGCTCCACTATCAAATGGTTTAGTAGTTACCTGCATAAAGGAATTCAAGCCTTTGAATGGCTACCTACTTGCTCTTTCCTCCTACCTGTCACCACTCGAGCCCAAAAGGTTTCATCTTTGGGCTCTACTTTTAACCTATTCATTAATAACCTTAGTTCAGTCTTCGGCCAATCCAGCCTTACAAAATACGCCAACAACTCAACCCTTACCTGCTTAGTAACAACATAACTGAATTACAGTCCCTCACATGGCTAGCGTTCACCAGGTAGAAGAAATGTCTGTGTAATTAGCAACTGTTGCTGAATCGAAAAAACTAAAGTAATGATTTTTATATCACGGCCCAGATAATGTCACTGTTCCCTCACTACAGAATATCGACACTGATATTTTCCTACTAATACTTTACTTGGGTGTCATCAGTGACATAACTCTCACACTTGATGTGCATATTCAAAGCTGCATCAACAAAAGCTCACCAAAAACAAGGAACCTTGTACAGTCTGCCACTCTTTCTGAACAATCTCACAAAACTACAGTAACTTCCTGTCTTCTAGATAGCCTTTTGTACGTATCTCCTAACTTCACTAACCTCAACTCGCCACAGTACTAACCAACAGTGACCAATGTTACAATAAAATAGCCAAATTTGCTGCCCATCTTCTGAACCAAACCTATCACTGTACTGTATTCCAAAATCTTTCATGGATGGAGATTTCCTAAATACATCAAATTCACTCCGCTAAAAATGACCCACAAAATACATCAATCTCAAAAATAACTCACGATTACAGAGGTAAACACCACCTACATAATTAAGATCCAAAAATATGGTAGTAGCCCACACCTCAAAAACTAGGACCTCACACAGGTAGTATTCTACTCCAACTCTGCTACAAAATTCTGAAATACCAACCACCAAAGCATCAAGCAACTGGAGAACCATCACGTTTTTTTTTAAAGATGCACTAAAACCATCACTATTTAATCTTAGCATCTGCAACAGCTCTAGCAACTCTTTGACAGTGCTAGACCAAAAAACTGGAACCTCCTCCCTTCACCCTCCCAGTTCCAGGCACCACAGCCAAATGTGTACCGAGCACATACTGCCATCAATGTGCCATACACGATTTCACCTTTCCTCTACATCCCTCCTACACAGATCTCTCAACTGTTCCTATTTCAGAGGAAATGTACCTATTTTCAGGCCTGAGTTACCTTGCACATGATATACCTATTTTTGGAGATACATCCCTGTTTTCAGGATTGATTTGCCCCATCACATGATTTCTGTAACTATCTGGTACACAGTGACCAAATGCCAGTGGCACCAAAACATTAAAGAAAAAGGACACACATTTCACATCTCCATTTTACAGAAGCAAAAATAAATGACCTTGTGTGGTACATTTTTGCAATACACTAAAGTACAGATTTTACACTGGCCCATATTTGTTTTTTTAAACACGTACTTCTGAATAGTACCCCACATTCCTACTGGAAGTGGAAAGAGTTGTGTGATTTTTGGTATTTAAATGTTATGCTAATTAGATGTCCAGAGTTTTAACTGATGTACCTACTTTTCAAGGGCCTTTGTACCTTTCATGTCTGCAGGTTGAGAGGTTTGGTCGCACATCAATATGTATGACTGGTGCCGCACTAACATGAAGAGATCCATACTTCCTCCAACGGTCTCTCACTCCTCATTTCACTGCTGGTTGGCTCCTCCAACGGTCTCTCACTCCTCATTTCACTGCTGGTTGGCTCCTCCAACGGTCTCTCACTCCTCATTTCACTGCTGGTTGGCTCCTCCAACAGTCTCTCACTCCTCATTTCACTGCTGGTTGGCTCCTCCAATGGTCTCTCACTCCTCATTTCACTGCTGGTTGGCTCCTTCAACGGTCTCTCACTCCTCATTTCACTGCTGGTTGGCTCCTCCAATGGTCTCTCACTCCTCATTTCACTGCTGGTTGGCTCCTCTATCATAATTTTACTCTGTATAACTAATGTATGCTTGGTTCATCTCTACACTATTCATACCTCTCTATTCTGCGCTGGTTGGCTCCTCTATCGTAATAACGTATGCATGGCTCATCTCTATGTTATTCATACCTCTCTACTCTGCTTCAACACACTAATACTCACAATATCTCCAGTGACTCCCTCTCTCTGTCATGCTTTTCTCAACTTTTATTTCTCTTCTAAATAATCTTGTTATCCCTACATCACTCACACTGCAAGGCTACTATACCTTACGCCAAAGTACAAGCGTATCAGATCACCAGAAATGTTTACTTTTTCTTAGAAATCTTTACATCTAGTTAGCCATAAGAGGTGTAAAATTAACTTTCTTTATTAAATGTTCTCTGAATGCGTCATTCTTTCTTCTTCGTATAAGGGTCATTTTGTGTTTATTATTAATGTCTGCTTAAATGACTGTATACAGAATTATGCAACTTTTCTCCCATGGTTCTCTTCTGAAAAGGGGACATGTACAAACCAGCTGGACTTGCCTAGTGATAGATAAATAAATAAATAAAACCTTAGTTCCTTCATGAAGTCTTTCAAACATCTATCTTTGTGACTCACCAAGTTCTCTATTTTTTGTGCAGATTTCCATAAAATTCCATTGGCATTTTAAATATTCTTCAGGACTTCTTGTTATTTATCTTGTTCTGGGGTCCCTAAGCTTAGCTAATTCATCTCTCTATTTTTTGTGGTCTCAGGTTTTGGGTCAGCAATTTCTGTGAGGACAATTCTTTTAGTACGTACACCTAATCGCCTCTCTCCTGAAATCACTTACTATACAGTTAAAAGTTCATTTACTTCCTTGATGCATTTTCAGTGCCTCGTCTTCCATCTCGTTAATGCTTCTTCCATTTCGCTAACGCTTCTACCATCTCGTTAATGCTTCTTCCATTTCGCTAACGCTTCTTCCATCTCGTTAATGCTTCTTCCATTTCGCTAACGCTTCTTCCATCTCGTTAATGCTTCTTCCATCTCGTTAATGCTTCTTCCATCTCGCTAACACTTCTTACATCTCGTTAATGCTTCTTCCATTTCGTTAATGCTTCTTCCATTTTGCTAATGCTTCTTCCATCTCGTTAACACTTCCTTACTATTTTGCAGAACTTTGGCTCTTCTGTGCAGCTCATACAGGTACCTTCTATTTCTATCTTTCCAAATTTGCTCGACTTTCCATTGTCTGTTCTTTTTCCCAGGTTTCAGTCATGTTTTTCATCTTAATTTCTGGTTTTGCACAAGAGGTCCCTTTAAACTATCGGTCGTTATTTGAAAGTTTCTCTTTTCCACAAGAAAGTAGGAAAACACTAAGGTCTTATACGTATATGTATATACATCATTGGTCTATGTCAGAAGATTGAAAGTTCAAAAGACTGAAAATCAAAACATCTAAAACACAAAATATCGAAAATATTTTTAATGTAGGGGGCAAGCCCCAATGAACCCCTCATGTGTGGGGCTGTTTCCCTCACACCCCTTGCTAATTACATATATCAACTCCAAGGTCACACAATATTAGAGAAAGGGCAAATTCTATTTTCAATAGTATGAATTTTACACAGTCTTTTGAGCTTTCAATCTTCTGAAGGGGATCCATATATATATTACACACACACACACACACACACACACACACACACACACACATATATATATATATATATATATATATATATATACATAGCTATAAATATACATATAAATATAGATATAGAAGTAGATAGATTTTTTGGGTGCCTTCCGACCATCAGCCCCTCATCACAGGGTCATAGGTTCATAGGTGTTTACTAGGCTAACTACCACAAGGGCCTTTTTAAGCCTAGTCATGCATTCCAAATCTCTGACAAGTTCTGATACCCTTGATAAGTGTACCCATGGGCCTGGGAGATGAACCATTTATAGGCTAACTCTGCCCATTACAAACATGGGTGCCAAACCAGGGATGAATTTCCAGTTTCCCATCCAATTGTCCAGGCTGCACTTGAATTGGGTTAGGGAGGAACTCTGCTTCACATGGATGGGAGCCTGTTCCATAGACGGGGTAGTTTCTGGGATACACACCTATCTCGCCAACAGGTCCTTTTTATATCACAGGCAAGGTTTATGTATTTAGAATGGATAATTCTGGTGTTCTTTGTTTGGTGGATATGCAGGAGGTCCACCAGAGTGGGGTATGACAATGCCTTGTATTCTAGGCATAGATCTCCCCTCAACAGCCTGTAGGAGAAGGAATACAGGGATAGGGCCTTGAGGCAGTCTGCATAGGACATATTACTTTATTCTTTTAGTGAGGAACTTCTGTGGACATTCTAACTGTTGGATATGTCTGGTTAGGTACATACAAACGGGGGCAGTGTATTCAATGATAGGTCTGATGAATGCCGAATACACTGGTACAATGACTTCCTTGGACTTAAACTTTCATCTCTTACTCTATTAATTCATTCTGGTTCAAGAGCCGTTCACAGCTCATTCATTCCCCATGAGGTGAGACCTGATTGTGGAGGTATTATACTGGCACCCATTAGGGCACTTTTTTGATGTAAACCCTAATTACCATGTTGGGGTAAAAACCATGCCCTGATAAGAAGTGTGTCTGCTCCATGGCATGCCCTTGCAAGGGCTACCATTAATGGTTATGGCAAGTTCCCCCCCACCTATTCTGATAGAGACCGCCTATGTCACTCCCTGAACCATCAGGTCACTATAAGGGGAGATCACAATGATCTACCTCTCTGACGCAACATCACTGACATAAGCCACAACCTTCTCTCTCCATCCTCCACCCACCACTCCAACTCTTAAAACTTCCCGAGATGCTAATCAATCAGAACTTTATCCCCCTGTGCCACATAGCTGTGTTTAACTCTTATACTAGGTTCTTGGTCTTTAAGTTAGGTAATACAAGTGCATGATCTGACATCAGGTAATACAGGTGCATGATCTGACATCTTTAAGTTAGGTAATACAGGTGCATGATCTGACATCTTTAAGTTAGGTAATACAGGTGCAAGAGCCAACATCTTAAATTAGGTAATACAGGTGCATGATCTGACATCTTTAAGTTAGGTAATACAGGTGCATGATCTGACATCTTTAAGTTAGGTAATACAGGTGCATGATCTGACATCTTTAAGTTAGGTAACACAGGTGCAAGAGCCAACATCTTAAATTAGGTAATACAGGTGCATGATCTGACATCTTTAAGTTAGGTAATACAGGTGCATGATCTGACATCTTTAAGTCAGGTAATACAGGTGCATGATCTGACATCTTTAAGTTAGGTAATACGGGTGCATGATCCAACATCTTTAAGTTAGGTAATACAGGTGCATGATCTGACATCTTTACGTTAGGCAATGCAGATGCATAACCTGTCATCTTTAATTCAGGTAATACAGGTGCATGATCTGACATCTTTAAGTTAGGTAATACAGGTGCATGATCTGACATCTTTACGTTAGGCAATGCAGATGCATGACCTGTCATCTTTAATTCAGGTAATACAGGTGCATGATCTGACATCTTTAAGTTAGGTAATACAGGTGCATGATCTGATATCTTTAACCTAGGTAATACAGGTGCATGATCTGATATCTTTAAGTTAGGTAATACAGGTGCATAATCCGATATCTTTAAGTTAGGTAATGCAGATGCATGACCTGTCATCTAAGTCAGGTAATACAGGTGCATGACCTGACATCTTTAAGTTAGGTAATACAGGTGCATGACCTGTCATTTTTAAGTCAGGTAATACAGGTGCATGATTGGACATCTTTAAGTTAGGTGATACAGGTGCATGATCCAACATCTTTAACTTAAGTAATACAGTGCATGATCCAACATCTAAGTTAGGTAATACAGGTGCAAGATCCAACATCTTTAATTTAGATAATACAGGTGCATGATCTGAAATCTTTACGTTAGGTAACGCAGATGCATGACAGGTCATCTTTAGGTCAGGTAGTACAGGTGCATGATCCAACATCTTTAAGTTAGGTAATACAGGTGCATGATCTGATATCTTTAAGTTAGGTAATACAGGTGCATGATCCAACATCTTTAAGTTAGGTAATACAGCTGCATGATCCGACATCTTTAAGTCAGGTAATACAGGTGCATGATCCAACATCTTTAAGTTAGGTAATACAGGTGCATGATCCGATATCTTTAAATTAGATAATACAGGTGCATGATCCAACATCTTTAAGTTAGGTAATACAGGTGCATGATGCAACATCTTTAAGTTAGGTAATACAGGTACATGATCTGACATCTTTAAGTTAGGTAATACAGGTACATGATCTGACATCTTTAAGTTAGGTAATACAGGTGCATGATCCGACATCTTTAAATTAGGTAATACAGGTGCATGATCCATCATCTTTAAGTTAGATAATACAGGTGCATGATCTGATATCTTTAAGTTAGGTAATACAGGTGCATGATCTGGCATCTTTAAGTTAGGTAATACAGGTGCATGATCCGACATCTTTAAGTTAGGTAATGCAGATGCATGACCTGTCGTCTTTAAGTCAGGTAACACAGGTGCATGATCTGATATCTTTAAGTTAGATAATACAGGTGCATGATCTGATATCTTTAAGTTAGGTAATACAGGTGCATGATGTGATATCTTTAAGTTAGGTAATACAGGTGCATGATCCGACATCTTTAAGTTAGGTAATGCAGATGCATGACCTGTCGTCTTTAAGTCAGGTAACACAGGTGCATGATCTGATATCTTTAAGTTAGGTACTACAGGTGCATGATCTGGCATCTTTAAGTTAGGTAATACAGGTGCATGATCTGGCATTTTAAGTCAGGTAATACAGGAGCATGATCCGACATCTTTAAGTTAGGTAATACAGGTGTATGATCGGACATCTTTGAGTTAGGTAATACAGGTGCATGATCAGACATCTTTAAGTTAGGTAATACAGGTGCATGATCTGAGATCTTTAAGTTAGGTACTACAGGTGCATGATCTGGCATCTTTAAGTTAGGTAATACAGGTGCATGATCTGGCATCTTTAAGTTAGGTAATACAGGTGCATGATCTGACATTTTAAGTCAGGTAATACAGGAGCATGATCCGACATCTTTAAGTTAGGTAATACAGGTGTATGATCGGACATCTTTGAGTTAGGTAATACAGGCGCATGATCAGACATCTTTAAGTTAGGTAATACAGGTGCATGATCAGACATCTTTAAGTTAGGTAATACAGGTGTATGATCGGACATCTTTGAGTTAGGTAATACAGGTGCATGATCAGACATCTTTAAGTTAGGTACTACAGGTGCATGATCTGGCATCTTTAAGTTAGGTAATACAGGTGCATGATCTGACATTTTAAGTCAGGTAATACAGGAGCATGATCCGACATCTTTAAGTTAGGTAATACAGGTGTATGATCGGACATCTTTGAGTTAGGTAATACAGGTGCATGATCAGACATCTTTAAGTTAGGTAATACAGGTGCATGATCGGACATCTTTAAGTTAGGTAATACAGGTGCATGATCCGACATCTTTAAGTTAGGTAATGCAGATGCATGACCTGTCGTCTTTAAGTCAGGTAACACAGGTGCATGATCTGATATCTTTAAGTTAGGTACTACAGGTGCATGATCTGGCATCTTTAAGTTAGGTAATACAGGTGCATGATCTGGCATTTTAAGTCAGGTAATACAGGAGCATGATCCGACATCTTTAAGTTAGGTAATACAGGTGTATGATCGGACATCTTTGAGTTAGGTAATACAGGTGCATGATCAGACATCTTTAAGTTAGGTAATACAGGTGCATGATCTGAGATCTTTAAGTTAGGTACTGCAGGTGCATGATCTGGCATCTTTAAGTTAGGTAATACAGGTGCATGATCTGGCATCTTTAAGTTAGGTAATACAGGTGCATGATCTGACATTTTAAGTCAGGTAATACAGGAGCATGATCCGACATCTTTAAGTTAGGTAATACAGGTGTATGATCGGACATCTTTGAGTTAGGTAATACAGGTGCATGATCTGACATCTTTAAGTCAAGTAATATAGGTGCATGATCTGGCACAGGCAGTGGATGTGTTTCCATCCCATCAAGCATGTATGCATATTCTTGTTTTATGTAGTTTCTAGCCAATCTAACCTACCAATTTTATCCTGGAAAATAGAAGGTACATTCTTTTCTATTCTTGAATAATTCAGCTAGGTCTTCCACGACAAATATTTTATACAGGTCCTTACAAATCTCCCTTCCTTTTACAAACTCTTTTAGGTCTACCCGATACATCCTTCCTGACACTTACTATGTTCCAGTTTCTCTACACAGTCATTGCAGAAAGCTTAACATTTCACTTAAGATCTTCCTTAATTCTACTGAATTAGTTTTTGCTGGTATATAGTCATAACACAGACAAAGGTGACCCTTTTTTTTCCATGCAGCATTTCCTGACTAAGCTATATTTTCTTGGTTTATCTTTTCTATACAGTTCCGTTTTAATTAGAACACCATTCTATAGGAAGATTACCATGCATCTTGGCTCCATGACACACTTCTACTCTTCTAAATACATTTTTTAAAAACCTTTTCAGTTATCTTACCCCATTGAGGGGATATTCAGATGTGTTATCTTCCAGCATTGTCATCTGTGCCCTGCCTTTTTTCAATGTGATTAAGTACTCTTCACTGGGTTTGTGAGACCATTTACATTCCAAGTTAGTAGTGTTAGTGTAATCATCCTGTAACAGAAAATGTATCACTACATTGGACAGCTTTTAATAATCTTTGTGCCAACTGCATTTTTCATTACCTGCTATACAGCTAAGTCTGTCTGGCAGGTTTCCTCAATATATATTAACAACATTCCTTCACTCCTATGCTCATAACTAATACATTAAAATATAATAAAAAAAAAATCTTTCTCCCATGCTCTATCAGCACACGTTTAACAACAAGAACTATGCGTAGTAAAATTATCCAATCACTACTTTCCAAGACAAGAGCTGTTGTCCCATACAGGAGTTCTTTGAAACAGGCACTACCATTCCTAAAATCATAGCATTCCATGACAAGTGCGTGAACAAGTTTGTTAGTACAGGCATTAAAACCTGTTGTCTCCTGATTTCAAATACTCTCAACTTTTCCGCATGGACAGGAGACATTTAAAACATTCTGTATTCAAATTGTTTTCTTGAAAAACTATTCACAGTTTCTATGGCTACCACTCCTTACTCTTTTTTTTACTGCCTAAGCCTGTGATAATGCACTGTAATGCAAGCTAAAAAACTACTCCCTGCCAGCAAACATTAATTTTTACTCCATTATGTTATTTTTCTTTTGCAACTGTCCTTGTCCATGTAAAAGACTGACATAATGGAGTTATCTTTAACTATTAAGATCAACTAACTGCTAAACATCTTGTAATTGCATCTGCAGCTTCCCTCATTTCATCAGTGTAACTGCAAGTGATTCCTCTAATCAGCCAATGCTAACAGTGGAATTTCTCAACACTGAGTGCATGTGAGGGGCTGCATGTCTCCTGGAGATAGTATAAAGGGGATGCAGACAGGGTAAGGTGGATGTGTGTATGTGTGTGCACCTGTGCATGTGTGAATGGATGAATGCATTATTGAGATCAGGTAGGTGGGGAGCAGGCTATGTCAATATACGTGTGTGTGTGTGTGTGTGTGTGTGTGTGTGTGTGTGTGTGTGTGTGTGTGTGTGTGTGTATGTGCATGTGTGTCAAATGATGAATAACTGTGTGTGTGTGTGTGTGTATGGATGAATGCATGACTGAGATCAGGTACATAGGGCAGTTATGTGTGTGTGAATGGATAGATGTGGGACTGAAATTAGGTAGGTGAGAGGGTTGTATGAATGTGTGTGCATGCCTGTGTGTGTGTATTAGTCGGGGCTGCTGGAGTGGCTGTCATATTTCCACACACCCCTACATTAACAACCATAATCTACAACATCAAGTGGGGGGTAATACTAGCCACCATGGGGGACTCAACAATAAGGATGGTGTGGTCACTAGCCACCAGGGATTACTACATAAGACATGAGCCGTAGAACCACTTATACCAGTATAGGAATCAGGGATGGGGGATACTAGCCCCCAGGGATTACTACACAAGACATGTGAGATTATGGCACTTATACCAGTACAGGAATCAGGGATGGGGAAACTATCTCCCAGGGATTACTACACATGTGCCATTACGGCACTTATACCAGTATAGGAATCAGGGATGGGGGATACTAGCCACCAGGGATTTCTACATAAGATGTGTGTCATTACGGCACTTATATCGGTATAGGAATCAGGGATGGGGATACTAGCCCCAGGGATTACTACATAAGACATGTGCCATTAGGGCACTTATACCAGTACAGGAATCAGGGATGGGGATGCTAGCCACAAGGGATTACTACATAAGACATGTGCTATAACAGCACTTATACCAGTATAGGAATCAGGGATTGGGGGATACTAGCCCCCAGGGATTACTACATAAGACATGTGCCATTATGGCACTTATACCAGTACAGGAATCAGGGATGGGGATACCAGCCCCCAGGGAATTTTACATAAGACATGTCACATTAGGGCACTTATACCAGTACAGGAATCAGGGGTGGGGGATACTAACCACCAGGGATTACTACATAAAACATGTGCCATAACAGCACTTATACCAGTAAAGGAATCATGGATGGGGGATACTAGCCCCCAGGGATTTCTACATAAGACATGTGTGATTATAGCACATACCAGTACAGGAATCAGGGATGGGGGATACTAGAGACCAGGGATTACCACATAAAACATGTGCCATAAAGGCACTTATACCAGTACAGGAATCAAGGATGGGGGGATATAGCCACCAGGGATTACCACACAAGACATGTGCCATAATATAGCAATAACCCACGCCTGGGTGTGGGTAATGCTGGATTTACCCACGGTTGGTGTGGTTTGGTCACAAGTGCGAAGCCCGGGTGGCCAAACAAAGCCAAGCGTGGGTAAATCCAGCATTACCCACACCCAGAAGTGGGTTATTGCTATTATACAATGACATTATTTAAGAAAAAAAATAATTACTTTTCTTAAATAATGGCATTGTATAATGCCTCCTTGCTACCCTTCCGCAGCTGTCTGGTATTCTGCGGCAGTTCTGATGTACTGCGCATGCGTATGCCTACGCAGTACATCAGAGCTGTGGGCAAAAGCAACGGAGAAAGCAAGATCTCCATTGCTTTTTACAAACTGTTTTGCTATGTTAAATGCGTTTAACAAAGCGAGATAGCTTTAAAAAAAGCAGCGGAGAATCTCCGTTGCTTTTTTTAAAGCTATCTCGCTATGTTAAACACATTTAACAAAGTGAGACAGTTTTGAAAAAAAAAAGCAACAGAGAAAGCAAGATCTCCGTTGCTTTTTACAAACTGTCTCGCTATGTTAAACTCGTTTAACATAGTGAGACAGTGTGAAGCAATGTAGATTTTACATTCTCTGTTGCTGTAAAAAAAAAAGAGTTATAGTAATGGAAAAACTCCGGGTGACCAGACCTTTTTCCATTACTATAACTCTGATTTACAACGTGCACGCTGACCAATCAGTGTGCACATTTTTGAATATTAATGGGGGGGTCGTTGTATAATGGCACTTATAGCAGTACAGGAATCAGGGATGGGGGATACTAGCCCCCAGGGATTACTTCATAAGACATGTGCCGTAACACCACTTATACCAGTTGTGACACTCCAGCACTGGCCCAGTAGTCAAGCAGCCTCAATCCTCACCACTGGCAACAGTGGGGGAAGTACACACTGGGAGGATGACAAATACACACACAGTAAACTGCAATTTCCCTTAAGAGCACACAGCGACCACAGTCAGTCTGGGGTTGGTTTCTCCCTCTTTCTCCAGATCCCCAAAAAGACTTTCCACTGGCACAGCTATAGAGTTGAGTCTTTTGCCAGGGTTCCAAGTGAAGTCCTCCGACATTCTCGCTGTCCAACCAGTGCTTTGTGTTCATGCCCAAGTAGCTGACACACACACTCTTGGAGATTTATTTTACACACACAAACACACACACATGGGAAAGGCTGGCACTGGTTTACTAGCTATGTCCCCTTCTGCCCAGACTATAAGGTAGTTATCACTGCAGTGCCATCTGAACCCCTTATCAGCTACTTTAAGGCCCTTAACAAAGGGTGTCCAATTTTACTGCGTAATGTTACTATTAATCTGAATGGTAGCCAGACCAAGAGCAAGGCTATTAGAAGTGGCCTGCACAGTGGTACCAAATACATATGCAAGTAGTCCCAGAGCTTCAATATACGTCTCACAAACATCGGCCACAAAGATAGGTTTAAATATATTTAATAAGAAATAATAAAAGAACAAGACAATGCTAAATATGTATTCACAGTAACTTCAGAGTTCAACATTACAGGAAATATTTAAAACAGCACTGCAGGACAGTCTCAAATAAATAAAGAAAAACATCTAAACTAAGCTCATCTCTATTCCTGACTATATCTAAAAGAAATTACTGTACCCTAGAAAAGTACAGTTGTGTACACTTACCATAAATGCAGATGTTCGAGTGTATTCACTGTTGCAGTCATCACACTTGGGTTATCTGCCTTCAGGTAGCCCTCAGTTGGCCCGAATACCAGAGTCTTGGGATTTCTGCATCAGATGCTGTCACCTCTTCCATGACGTCAGGTCGTCAGGGGTATAAAACATGCAGCCGACTCCATTACATCAGTTTTTCTTGCCCCAGATGTCAGGAGACCCAAAATAGGAAGCTATTACATGGTGTGGAGCACCTCTAGTAAAAAGTAAATACCCCTGCCACAAAAAATGGGCGTAAAGAGGATAGGTAGAAAGGATAGAAAAAGCCAGGCGGCTGGAGGGAGGGAAACCAGAACTGCAACAGTGAACACACTCGAACATCTACATTTATGGTAAGTGTACACAACTGTACTATGTTCTTCATGTTTCACTGTTGCAGTTATCACACTTGGGTTGATTCCCACAGCTGATGAAGGGTGGAGGCAGTCAAAAAGTTTTAGGGCTGGCTAACCAGCCTTGTAAGACTGCTGTGGCAAATCCAGCTCTGGATTTAGAAAAGACAGATAAGTGGTGATGCTTGGTGAAGGTGTGCACCGAACTCCAGGCTGCAGCTTCCAGGATGCCCCTGGTAGGGACTCCCCTGAGAAATGCTGTAGAGGTTGAAGTAGCTCTAGTAGAATGAGTTCTGATCCCCTGAGGGGTTGGTTTTCCATGGTGCTTGTAGCAGAAATGGATGCAGTGTGCTATCCATTTGAAAATTGTTTGCTTCGACATGGCCTTGCCCTCTGACCCTGTAGCAAAGTTGACTAGCAGCTGGTCAGATTTTCTGAAAGGCTTAGTCCTGTCAAGGTAGATGTCTGTGCACGTCCAAGGATCCTTTCCCTTTTATTCTGAGGATTAGGGAAAAAGGTTGGCAAATGGATGGATTGGTTTAAAGCCACACTGGATACCACCTTGGGCATAAAGGATGGGTTAGTCCTGAAGGAAACCCTGTCAGCATGGAAAATAATGAAGGGCTCCATCACCATTAGTGCCTATAACTCAGACACTCTTCTTGCTGAAGCAATAGCTAGAAGTAAGGCTGTTTTCCAAGAGAGGAGTTTTAACTTTGCTGAAGCAGCAGGTTCAAAAGGGGGAAGTGTGAGCTTCTCCAGTACAAAGTTAAGGTCCCAGGCCGGGGTGGGGGCCTTAAATTGTTAGCTCCTCTCAGGAACTGTTTGATGAGAGGGTGAGAGAAGAGAGGTGGCTCAGTATTATAATGAGCCAAGATGGCAGAGGCATGAATCTTAATGGATGAGAAGGATAGGCCTCTGTGGAGCAGCTCTGCTAGATAATCTAGGATTTGAGGTAAGGTGGGCACAGCTGTGTCCTTTCCTTAGGACCGACTCCAAGAACAATATCTTTTCCACTTTTCAGCACAGGATTTCCTAGTACTAGGCCTTCCGGCCTCAAGGATGATGTCCAGCACCTGTTTGCTGAGGGATGCTGGTGGAGTACTCGGGGGATAAGCCAGGCTGCAAGGTTTAGAGGTTTGCAGATGTGGATGCAAAATAAGTCCCTCCTGCTGAGACAGCAGGGAAGGTGTCTGATGTAGGTGCCAGGGTGGCACTGCTGTCAGACTGCGTAGGAGTGGGTATCAGTGCTGGTGTGGCCAGTCTGGGGCAATAAGGATCGTCCTTATCCTGTCCTGTTTGATCTTGAGTAGTAGTTTTGAGAGGAGGGGCAGAGGAAGAAAGGCATAAATTGAGAGGTTTTCCCATGTAAAGGATAGGGCATCCACCTTCTAGGCTCTGCTGTGAGGGTTCCTGGTGCAAAATTTGCTCAATTGGTGGTTTTGGGGGGAGGCAAAAAGGTCCACCTCCGGTGTTCCCTACCTCTAGGTTAGAAGTTTGAATGAGTTGGGTTCCAGTTTCCACTCGTAAGGGTCCAGTAGATTTCTGCTTAAGTCGTCTGCCAGTGAATTTTGCTTGCCTGGCTGGAATTGAGCTTGTTGGTGCACTTGGTTGCTCAAGGCTGTGTTCCACAGAGCCATGGCTAACCTGCAGAGTGTGTAAGAATAAGTTCCCCCCTGCTTGCTTATGTACCACATAACTGTGATGTTGTCTGTCTTTATCAGGAGCTGTCCTGGAAGGATAAGGTACTTGAAGGCTGTCAGAGCATTCTGTACAGCTAGCATCTCTTTTTGATTGATATGCAGGGGAATTTATTCTGGGCTCCATTTGCCTTGAATGCATTTGCCTGCCATGTGAGCCCCCCCATGCACAATCTGATGCGTTTGTTGTCATGGTTTGGGCGGCGAGGGGTTGAGTGAAAGGAAGTCCCTTATTGTGGTTGCATGCCTCTGCCCACCAAAGGAACTCTGCCGTTAGACAAGGAATGATAGGAATCAGAGTTTCCGGATCCTGAGAATGTTGACACCAGAGACTTTTCAAGTACCAATGAAGTTTCCTCATATGCAGGTCTTGCATATGGAATTAGCAGAATGCATCAGGCCATGAACCCTAGGGCTTGCAGTATTTTCCTTGCAGATAGCTGGGTTTAGGTGGCCATTAGTTTGTCAAATGGACCTGCTTTTCTGGAGTGAGGAATGCCATCTGGGAAGTTGTGTTCAAGCTTGCTCCCAGGAATACAATTTGTTGGCTGGGCACCAGTTGTGATTTCTTTTCGTTAATGGTGTATCCCAGTGAAGTTAGAAAAATACTTCAGGCACTTTTTTTTGCTGGGAGCAAGTCCCGCGCACACCTAATAGACTAACTCCTCAGTTTTGAGTTGTACAGAAAAGTGAGAATTCATACACTGGGGATCACTATCAGTGCACATATACAAAGCAGATCAGCAGCGATTATGGACAGGTCACGTCACACATCCAACTACGGCCTCTTCAAGCACAACATCTACACAGTTCTCTTTCTGTATTACAGAACTACATCTCGCTATACCAAACTCAGTAAAATGGATTTTCAAACAAACTGTCAGTGAAATTGACTTTCACCCATTTGTACTGACTGATTCCCAATCCTCAAGCAGTGAAATTGTCATCAGATAACAGGACATGAATCCACATTTAAATATATATACACACACATATACACAAACCATCTGAAACCAAAGGAAGAGATCAGATGACTAAAGGTAAAGATTCAAGCAAAAATACCTCATTTCAAAACAGGAAAGTAGGACTGAGCCAATGACATGAACTAGTTCAAGGTAAGACTTACAAAAAGTCAAGTAGCCGTGGTGGCCTACAGGGATAAAGCCCTGATTACAGCCCAGGTGACCAGAGTTTGAACTGCATCTCTGCCACTTGACAGCTCAAGCAGGGATGGTGGGTGTACCCATCCTGGTAACGGCAGGGGCTGCAATAATGGGTAGGTGGGCTAGCTCTTATCCACGGTGGAGGTGGGTAGGTGAACAGACAGTCAAGCCTGGGAGGGTGAGCTGCCCTGGCGGTGTATCCTATCAGGAAAGATGAGTAATTTTCACCTCTAGTCAGAGCAGGAAAGGATGGAATGTTTTACATACGGTGGCACAATCTCAAAGTCAATGTTTATAATGAATGCTAACATAAGCTAAAACATAACTCAATTCCAGTTATGAAAGGAAGAGAGGTGGAACTTTTACTTATCTGTTCTTTTTTGACTGAGTTATTCCCACTAGGCTAGTAGCCTCTTTACAGGGAAAACACAAAGTGGTATTTATACAAGCTGGAGCACAACTGCAATGCTAGTCAAGTATAAAAACTGAATATTCTATCACAAATTTGATTTTCATATCCTGTGCTAACTTACAGGAAATTAAAGCAAGTTGCTACTTCTAGCGAACTTCTACATACAAAGGTATTAAAGCACAAGCAGACATTTCATTAGAAAGTTATAGTAATTGATATTGGGAACTCAACCTTTTGTGTGGAGCTCTTAGAATAGCAAGCGTAGATCCCCTGGACTCGAGCCGTGAATCAGAAGCAAACTCGCCTGTTGCTTTTTGTCACACAACTTTATTCGATAACTGCCAGCACCACAAAGTACATCTAGTAAGAATGGTTGAGCGCTTTCATCTGCGTTTACCAGATTTCTTCAGAACCATTTACCCTAACATGTCACTTCCTTTATATACACAAATTTTTGGCGCCAAAAAGTTAATTACATAATTGGTTAAAAACAAAATTGTTAATTAAAAACAAAATCACTCAATTAACATTTGTTGAGAATAAAAATGCAATAAAAAGTCACAAAAATATGTATATTAACCACTGTCATAAAATGTACTATATACTAGTACTAAAGTGCTTTTATACAGTGCATGATACATTTCATTATTGGGTCCCTTATACTATCTACCCTATGCTAAAATTTTGAATTTATAAATTCATAGTAAATATATATAAATAAGTAAAAATATATATTGTGTGTTAATGTATAAAATATATATATAAATTGTACTCGGCTGATGAAATTTCCTTACTCTAACGCCAAAAAAGGCTTGATACTTATATGGTCATTTATACCCGGGGGGGATGTGGCATCTAAACATATCTGCCACTTACTTTCTAACCAAGCTAAATATATTTTCCAATTTCCTCCTCTGTCATTTACCTCTACCTGGTCTATAATAGCAAATTTAAAACTATGTTCACTTCCCTTTTCTATAATGTGTCTACTTAGAGCGTTCTTAGTATCTCCTTTCCTAATACTATACAGGTGCTCGTATATACGAAGTTTTGAATTTCCTCTCAGACTTTCCTATATAGTATACGTCGCATTTCTCACACTCAGCAATATACACAATACGCTGTGTATTGCAATTACCCTTCATAGGGTATACTACAGATTTCACAATATTCTTAAGTCTCATCCTACATTTTGTGTTAATATATTTACACTGACTACATGCACCACAACTCGTAGTGCCCTTCCTACTGTTTCCTGTGTAGGCCTTTTTCTTAGTCTCTATTATTCTTTTTAAATTCAAACCTGTTTTATATACTATAGAGGGTTTCGCCTAGTATGTTTCCAATAGGTACATTACTAGTAATTATGTCCCAATGTTTCTTTAAAATTTCTGTCATAATGTTGGTATAGGGGTTAAACCTGATGATGCATACTCTATTATCTCGGTCTATTTGGACTTTAGTACTCACCATACTGCCTGTACCCAGTAGTGGTACATATTTACTACCCCATTCTTTCTTAACATAAGACGTAATGTTGGTCAACATATGTTTAGGGTAACCTCTATCTAAAAATAACTTAAAAAGAGTATCTAATTCACTTTGCATAATCTCCTTAGTCGATGACATTCTGGCTATCCTTATGCATTGGCCTTTAACTACATTACGAAAGATGTGGCCAGGATGACAACTGCTATAATGTATGTAGTCATTTGAAAACGTGGGTTTTCTGTATATTCTAGACTCAAACCCTTGTCCTGTAGTACTAATCCAAGTGTCCAGATATGCTATTCCCACTTTGTCATACTGGTAGGTAAATTTGAGGATTCTGCGGTCATTGGATGCTAAAGATAATCACAAGGCCTTCTTTAGTTATGTCAGGAACCTGGGTGACAACTCCCAGATATGCTCTGAATTACTTCAAAATGACAAAAAATACACTGAACCCACATACATTACCAACATCCTGGCAGACAGGTTCAGTGCAAACTTCTCCCCCCCTTCTTCCCAAAAGAGCAAATGTCTATCCCAACAGTGTAGCCTCCCTGACATCACAGATGCACAGGTGAGAGCTGCTCTCTCCAAAGCAAAAAACACAACATCAATGGGACCGGACGGTGTCCCGGGCTGCGTCTTACACGAGCTCCAAGAAGAACTGAACCCTCACATAAAGTCACTGTTCAATCTCAGCTTTACTACAGGATATGTACCCAAGGAATGGCATACAGCAACAGTGGTCCCACTCCACAAAGGTGGTGCCACAACGGACCCCGGAAACTATCGCCCTATAAGCCTGACTAGCCTGGTCTGCAAAGCTATGGAGCGCATCATCATGAAACTCATAAACAAAGACATTGGGAACCTCCAAACACTGGATCCTACCCAATTCGGCTTTGTTAAGGGCAGATCTTGCCTCTTTAACCTGGTCAACTTCTTTGAAACAGTCACAAAGGCCATAGATGAAGGGAAGGTAGTTCACACAGCCTACCTGGACCTCGCAAAAGCCTTTGACACAATACTCCACTCAGGCATCATAAATAAGCTCGCCAGCTTAAATATCAACCCCTATGTCACAAGATGAGTTGCAAACTGGCTCAGGGATAGAACCCACATGGTCAGAATTGCAGGTGCCATGTCAGACTCTAAACCAGTTACAAGTGGCATCCCACAAGGCTCAGTCCTGGCACCTCTCTTGTTCGGTATATATTTCTCTGAGGTACAGGCTAACATGGGAGGACTATGGCTGACCAAGTTCGCAGATGACTGCAAACTGGGTGCCATAATCAACTCGCCGACTGACACAAGCATTCTCCAAAAGGGTCTCACAGAGACGGATAACTGGTGCCAGAGCCATGGCCTAAAGCTAAATGCCAGCTTAAATATCAACCCCCATGTCACAAGATGAGTTGCAAACTGGCTCAGCGATAGAACCCACATGGTCAGAATTGCAGGTGCCATGTCAGACTCTAAACCAGTTACAAGTGGCGTTCCACAAGGCTCAGTCCTGGCACCTCTCTTGTTCAGTATATATTTCTCTGAGGTACAGGCTAACATGGGAGGACTACGGCTGACCAAGTTCGCAGATGACTGCAAACTGGGTGCCATAATCGACTTGCCGACTGACACAAGCATCCTCCAAAAGGGTCTCACAGAGACGGATAACTGGTGCCAGAGCCATGGCCTAAAGCTAAATGCCAAAAAGTGCATAGTCATCCCCTTTGGGAAAAACAAAGTGCCCACAAATTACCACATAGGTGGTAATCCATTAAGTACGGAAGAAGTGATTAGGGATTTGGGGACCCAAGTAGATAGTAATCTCTCCTTTGACAATCATGTTGCCAAAGTGGTTAGAAAGACCTTCTATATAGCCCACCTTATCATGAAAGGGTTCAGATCTAGATCAAGAGAGGTCATTGTGCCCCTCTACTCATCACTCATCAGGCCCATAATTGAATACAATGCCCCACTTGAGATGTACCTTACCCGACACCTGCAGCAACTGGAAAGACCCCAAAAGTACCTCACCAAGAGGATCAAGGGACTCAAACAGATGCCCTATGCAGTTAGGCTAAAGAAACTCCAACTCAGTTGCTTACCGCCTACTCAGAGGCGATCTGTGCCTGACGTATAAAGCCATGTCCAACCCAGAATTAATGGACATGCTCCACCTCAGGAAATCCAAATCCCTTAGAGCTACACGCACCAGGGACTTAAACTTCAGTACAGAAATAAATAGGACATACTGGAGGGGCAGATTCATATCCCAGAGGCTCCCCTCACTCTGGAACAAAATCCCAATCCATGTTAGGCAGAGTCCCTCAATGACCCTCTTCAAGAGAAATCTTGACTAGTGGATGGAAGATCGTAGGTTTACCCCTGGGATCTCTTCTGTGTCCCTACTAGACAGAGGCACAATAAACTAACCTCAAAAGGGCTATCTTGTGTGACCTACTATACAGAGGCACAGTCAACTAATCTAAAAGGGTGGCGAAAGCCAAACACACTCTAGCTAGGCTTATAAATGCCCTAGGGCAGATAGCCTAGTATCAACCTATGAACCTATGTGGTTTGAATAATTAGTTGATTAGATTCAGAGTTTGGATCTGAGTGTGCAGAATTTAATAGTTCTGCTGAGACAGTAGATGAGGTGTTTGAGGCAAGTACCACGGAGGAAGGTGGGACATATTCCTTAGAAGCGGGTACCAGTGTTGGTGAGGCCAGTCCAGAGCAATTAGAATAATTTTTGTTTTTTCCTGTCTGACTTTTAGTAAGACCTTGGAGAGTAGAGGCAGAGGGGGAAAGGCACAGACTGACCGTTTTTTCCAGCTGAAGGATAGGGCATCTACTTTCCATGCTTTTTTGTGGTGAGTTCTTGTGCAGAATTTGTCCAGCTGATAGAAACTATGTCTGGGCTTCCCCATTTCTGTGTTAACATGCTGAAGATTTGTGGATCCAGTTTCCATTCGTCCGGGTCCATAAGATTTCTGCTTAGGTCATCTGCCAGAGTATTTTGCCTTCCTGGCAGGAATTGAGCTTGAAGATGTATTTGGTAAGTCAAGGCTGTGTTCCACAAGGCCATGGCTAGTCTGCAAAGGGGGTAGGAATGGGTACCCCTCCCCCACTTGTTTATGTACCACATAACTGTGGTGTTGTCCGTTTTTATCGGTAGTTGTCCTGGATGAAGTAAGTCCTTGAAGGCTGTCAGAGCATTCTGAACAGCTAGCATTTCTTTCTAGTTGATATGCAGATGCATTTGGCTTGGGCTCCATTTGCCCTGAATGCATCTCCCTGCCAGGTGGGCCCCCAAGCATAGTCTGATGCGTCTGTAGTTAGGGTTTGGGTGGCAGGGGGTAGAGTGAATGACAGTCCCTTGTTTTGGTGACATGTCTCTGCCCACCAAAGAAACTCCTGCTGCAGGAAGGGAATGAGAGGCATCATTGTTTCCAGGCTGTGACAATGTTGACTCCATAAACGTTTTAGGTACCATTGAAGTTTCCTCATATGCAGTCTCGCATATGGAATTAGTAGAATGCAGGATGCCATGAACTCCAAAGCCTGCAGAATTTGTCTTGCAGATAACTGGGTTTTTGCTGCCATTTGTTTGAAGTATGTTGTCAATTGTATTTGTTTGTCTGGCGTGAGGTAAGCCATCTGGGCAGTTGTATTCAAGCTTGCACCCAGGAATGTAATTATTTGAGAGGGTACCAGTTGTGATTTCTTTTCATTTATGGTGTACCCTAGGCATGCTAGAAGCCTTTTTACAAATGTCAGATGTTGAAGAAGAGTGTACTTGTCCTCTGCCTGAACGAGACAATCATCCAGATAAGGATAAATGTGAATGTTTCTTTGTCTGCAGAATGCAATTACTGGTGCCAGGCACTTTGTAAAGACCCTGGGAGCAGTAGATAAGCCAAAGGGCAGTGCAGAGAATTGGTAATGCAAAAAAAACCTGCTTTGAAGCGGAGGTATCTTCTGCAAGATTCCCTTATTGGGATATGCAGGCATGCCTCTTTTGATTCTAGAGTTACTAACCAAGCATTCTTGCCTAGCATAGGCAGTAGCTGTTGTAAAGTCAACATTTTGAATTTTGGAATGTCCAGGAACGTGTTCAGAATCGATAAGTCCAGTATTGGATGCCATGAATTGTCTTTTCTGGGTACCAGGAAAGGTCTTGAATAAAATTCTTGTCCTTTTTCCTTTTCTGGTACCGATTGAATAGCCCCCATATCCATGAGGGACATGACTTGTTTCTGGGCCTCTGCCCACTGGTTTTGTGGCAGATCCGGCCATCCATTTGGAATTGGCAAAGTATGGAAATGAAATCTGTACCCCTGGGATACTATGTTTAATACCCACTTGTCCTGGGTAATTAACTGCCAACTTTGAGCATGAAGTGCTAGTTTTCCCCCCAAGGGGGCTGCCAAAAGATAAGTGCTTGGAGGTGGTAGAGGAAAGTCATTGAGACTGTTTACTGTAGGGTTGTGCTTTGTTACCTCCAGATTTGGAGGTGGAGGCACCCCATTGCTTTGACCTGTAAGATCCCTGTGATTGATATCTGGAGCCTTTTGAGTGCCTGGGTTCGCCCTGAGTGGCTCTGTTGGACACAGGAAAGGACCAAATTTTAGTAGGCCAGTGCCTACTGACCCTGGATGGCTGCACTTGCAAGACATCTTTTACAGTTTGCATAGATTTAGCTTTGTCTTCCATTTTCTTTAAAACCTCTTCTGCCTTATTACCAAACAGAGTATCATGCTGCAGAGGGGCATCCAACAATTTAGCTTTAACATGATCAGGCAGATTTTGTTCCTTGAGCCAGGCATGCCTTCTTATCACAGATCCAGTAATGGCGGCCCTACAAGAGGCCTCCACGGAATCAAAACCACATTGCAAAGTATGTTTTCCAACTTGTTCTGCTGAATGCAATAAATCCTGTAACTCTATTTTCCACACAACCAGAAATCAACATCATTTTCTGTTTCAGTAAGCCCATAACATGCTGTTGATATTTAAGCATATGAAACTGTCAGTTTAAAGCCCTGATTGCCAAGGTTGCAGATGTATAAACCTCCTTACCCCATCTATCCAGTGCCCTGGAATCTCTATCAGAAGGGGTAGGATTTTTGACTGTAGAAGCCTTAACACCCTTGGGACCCTGAGAAATAGTCTCAGGATCAGCAGCAGGATTTTTGAAAAGTCAGGAACTCTGTAATATCTGTCTGGCTTACGAGGAGCCAGAGGCAGGGAATCAGGAGCCATGCTTGATTCTGAGAACACATCAACAAGAATGTCTAAAACAGGAGATATTGCCAAAGGCCTATGCTGAGGAAGAAGAAGGAAATCTCTAAGCCTCTTTTTTGATTCAGAGAAGTCCTGACTCTCCCAGTGAAAATGTTCCCTTAAAGTATGCAAAGTCTCTCCAAAAGAATAACCCTCAGGAGGACATGCAGATGGGATGGATTCCTCTGCATCACAATCCTCATAAGGTGGATTAGAAAATTCCTGATCAGAAGAAATGGAAACCTGATCTGAAGATTCATAATCAGTGCCTTGCCTAGGCCTCTTAGCAGGGGGGGGGGAGGTTAGGAACCCCTGATCAAGGTAATTAAATCCTCAGCCATTTTCATCATCTGTTTTTTAGGCATAGGGGCCTGAGCACGTGGCTCATGAGTCGTTTTTTAGACATAGAAGTTGTTTTTGACCTTGTTTTTGTTGATGGTGTTGGTTTAATATAAAAATGTTGAGGCCTGAAAACACCCTCAGAAGCCGGTGCCTGCTCAGCGGCTCCGGACCCATCCAAGGGAAAGACATCCGCGGGTTCAATATTTTGTGAATCTCGCGGCATACCGGACTCCGAATGGGTCTCGGTAGAGGCCTGTGACTCAAAAGTAGCAGGTATCAGGGGCTGCGAAAGCACCTCACTGAGTACCGGTGAACCGGCGACTGGCTTAGGAGAAGCTTCATCGTCGGTTTTGGACCTCGACGGTCTGTCTCTGTTTTTTTTCCTTGCGTTTTTTGTGAACTCCAGTAGTCGGATTGCTAACCAACGACATTTCAGGGTAGTTAAATCTTGAACCAAAATATTTAGAAGCAAAAATATACCGACGCTTAATAGTGTGTTGGTTAAATTTAGCACAAAAATGACAGCAAGGCACACTGTGATCAGGGCCTAGGCAAGGAATACAGTACAAATGAAAATCCTTATGAGGTATTTGCTTCCCACAAGTAATGCAATTATTAACTTTTACTGACATCAGTAAGGAGCAAGAAAAAGTTTCTCCAACGGGGTACTTGGCTTTAGTTTGAAGACTTCGGTTCTGAAACTCAAAAATGAAAATTTCAAGAGTCGGCCGACTGGCACTTGCGAACTGCTTCTGCTTCGGGTACCACACGGCAAGAAAGACTGATTAAAATGGCATCGGCTGCATGTTTTATACCCCTGACGACCTGACGTCATGGAAGAGGAGACAGCAACCGACGCAGGACCCAATACTTTGTTATTCAGGCCGACTGAGGGCAACCTGCCAGCAGATTACCCAAATGTAATGACTGCAACAGTGAAACACGAAGAACATCAGATCTGGAGAAGATTCCTTAATGACACTGCATTAGCGATAAAAGGGGTGGGACTAAGTCTGGGAATATTTACATATTGAGCGGTGTAATTCCTGCTAGCCTTTGTCAAGAAAGTGAAACTTACCTCAGATATGAAACTGATGGGCTTCACTACACTTAAGTATTGGCCTTGAGATTACAACAGAGCAAAAGTCCTAGAATATTAACATTTCAGTAAACTTAGGTACAGACAACAGAGCAAAAGTCCTAGAATATTAACATTTACGGTAAACTTAGGTACAGACAGCTGACACTTCTCAAGCATTTACATTTCAAGATGTTTTCCTTGCAATTTTAAAATATACAGCACTTCTCAATTACAATAGCCAAGCCAACTGACAGATGAAAGACAAACTTTGCACAACACAACAAGGTGTGAACTCACCAGTAAAATCCTCGCGGCATTCGCAGGTGTACCCGCCCTCCTTGCTGCGACAAATGCCATTATTCCCGCAGGGGTTGGAGTAACAAAGGTCTATTTCTGTCTCACAATAATCTCCAGTAAATCCTGCAGGGCAGCGACAACGCAATCCATTAACAGGGTGGATCGGACGGAAAAGTATAGTATCAGAAGCAATGAAGGGGGCAGAGCTATCAAATTTTAGCACAGACACACACTTCATGTAGTTTTCACATGGCTCTCGCAGGCAAATGTTATCATCAAAGGGCAGGACACGTTGTGTAGAAATGGCAGCCAGTAATGTCCTGTTGAGGTAGATTTGTTCTTGGAGATCCTCAGAAGAGAAGAACTGATCCTGGGCACCACCAGGCAGCAGGACAGACAGACTCACATTTAGAATGTTTGCACGGACATCTGTGTCATTCTGGATGTTGAATATGACTATATCCTCCTTTGTGGTGGAAAGGACTGCTGCAACTCCTTCGACAAACAGAGAGAGCAGTGGAGAGAGGAATCTTTCCTGAGACATGTTCTCCAAGCGCAGTGTGATACTGTTAGTAAGCATCTCATCTGTCACAATGGTAACCTGCAGGGTACACTGTGCTGTCACGCTGTGAACACCATCTGAAACGAGACGGGACAAAAATAGTGACTGATTAGTATTCCTGTGTAATGCTACTCTAAATTTAAAAAAAAATAAATAAAAAAACACTGTCACACATTTCTGCACACCACATTTCTCTGAGAGGTGGGGGAAAAAGTGTGCCTCTTCAAATTCTGCAACACAACCTTAACAGCCAGAGACATTACAGAAAGTGATTACAAATCACTACAAAACATCTCAGATATCTGAATAGCACTGGATGTTTTACACAGAGGAGACAAACTTCTTGTTCAAACCTGCAAGTGTACATCAAAGTGGGAGTTAACATATATGTCGTGAACACCAGTGCAACAAATGTGAAAGGTCTTCTTATGTTGTAAACCTATCCACAGGTGACAGTAACAGTTTACATCTGCAGTTTGAAGGTATACCTGTACGGCTCTGATACTGTGCTGGGGTCTGGACCTATCTACAGGTAACAATAACAGTTTACATCTACAGTTTGAATGTTCACCTGTGCAGCTCTGGTGCTGTGCCAGGTCTAGAAATGTTAACAGCATCTCTAAAAGCAGCTTACTGACTGGTGTGGCATTCAGCTTTAGGGTTGAATAACTGTGAAGAAAAAAATGACATGCTGATTTTTTCCACCAAGACTTCTTTTGTCTCATAATGCTGTACTTACTTTACCACATCTAATTATTTTTTTTCTGTGAGATTGCTAATGATTTACTATATCAAAACTGCAATGATCACACACTACCATATACAATCGTCTTTCGGCCGTTTCCGTTAGGGGTCGCCACAGCGGATCATCGGTTTCCATTTCTTCCTGTCCTCTGCATCTTGCTCTGTCACACCAACCACCTGCATGTCCTCTCTCACCACATCCATAAACCTTATCCTAGGCCTTCCTCTTTTCCTGTTACCTGGCAGCTTCATCCTTAGCATCTTTTTTTCCCAATATACTCAGCATCCCTCCTCAGCACATATCCAAACCAACGTAATCTTGCCTCTCTGGCTTTGTCTCTAAACCTTCCAACCTGGGCTGACCCTCTAATATACTTATTCCTAATCCTGTCCACCCTCATCACACCCAGTGTAAATCTTAACATCTTTAACTCTGCCACATCCAGCTCAAACTCCTGCCGTTTTGTCAATGCCACTGTCTCCAACCCATATAACATAGCTGGTCTAACTGCCCTCTTGTAGACCTTCCCTTTCACTCATACTGGTACTCGTCTGTCACAAATCACTCCTGAGACTCTTCTCCACCCACTCCATCCTGCCTATACACTCTTCTTCACCTCTCTTCCACACTCACCATTACTCTGAACCATTGACCCCAAGTATTTAAACTCATCCACCTTCGCCACCTCTACTCCTTGCATCCTCACCATTCCTCTATCCTCCCTTTCATTCACACACATATACTCTGTCTTAGTCCTGCTGACCTTCATTCCTCTTCTCTCTAGAGCATATCTCCATCTCTCCAGGGCCTCCTCCAGCTGTTCCCTACTTTTACTACAGATAACAATGTCATCTGCAAGCATCATAGTCCATGAGGACTCCGGTCTGATTTTGTCTGTCAACCTGTCCATCACAATTGCCAATAAGGGCTCTGAGCTGATCCTTGATGTAATCCCACCTCCATCTTAAACGCATCCGTCAGTCCCACCACAGGCCTCACCGCTGTCACACTACCCTCGTACATATCCTGTACCACTCTTACATACTTCTTTGACACTACCGACTTCCTCATACAATACCACAACTCCTCTCTAGGCACCCTGTCATATGCTTTCTCCAAGTCTACAAAAACACAATGCAACTCCTTCTGACATTCTCTGTACTTCTCCATCAACACTCTCAGGAGCAAACATCGCATCTGTAGTGCTCTTTCCTGGCATGAAACCACACTGCTGATCACTAATCATCACGTCCCTTCTTAACCTAGCTTCCACTACTCTTTCCCATAACTTCAAGTTGTGACTGATCAATTTAATCCCTCTGTAGTTACTACAGCTCTGCACATCACCCTTATTCTTAAAAATCGGTACCAAGAAGCTTTTTCTCCATTCCTCAGGCATCCTCTCACTTTCCAAGATTTCATTAAACAATCTGGTTAAAAACTCCACTGCCATTTCACCTAAACACCTCCATGCTTCCACAGGTATGTCATCTAGACCAACAGCCTTTCCATTCTTCATCCTCTTCATAGCTATCCTTACTTCCTCCTTGCTAATCCATTGTACTTCATGATTCACTATCCCTACATCATCCAACCTTCTCTCGCTCTCATTCTCTTCATTCATCAACCCCTCAAAGTACTCTTTCCATCTCCTCAACACACTCTCCTCACTTGTGAGTACATTTCCCTCATTATCCTTTATCACCTTTACCTGCTGCACATCTTTCCTAGCTTGGCACCTCTGTCTAGCCAATCGGTACAGGTCCTTTTCTCCCTTTTTAGTGTCCAACCTTTCATACAACTCTCCATATGGCTTATCCTTAGCCTTCGCCACCTCTCTCTTTGTCATGCACCTCATCTCCTTATATTCCTGTCTACTTTCTTCATCTCTCTGACAATCCCACTTCTCCTTTGCCAACCTCTTTCTCTGTATACTCTCCTGTACTTCCTCATTCCACTACCAGGTCTCTTTGTCGTCCTTCCTCTGTCCAGATGTCACACCAAGCACCTTTCTAACTGTCTCCCTTACCATCTCTGCTGTAGTTACCCAGCTATTCAGTAACTCTTCACTGCCACCAGTGCCTGTCTTAACTCATCCCTGAACTCCACCTCACAATTACCCTTTTTCAGTTTCCACCACTTGATCCTTGGTGCTGCCCTCACTCCTCCTCTTCTTGATCACCAACGTCATCCTAAAAACTACCATCCTATGCTGCCTAACTACACTTTCCCCTGCCACCACTTTACAGTCTCCAATCTCCTTCAGACTGGCCCTTCTACATAAAATATAATCCACCTGTGTGCATCTTCCTCCATTCTTGTACGTCACGCTATGCTCCTCCCTCTTGTTAAAATACGCATTCACCACAGCCATGTCCATCCTTTTTGCAAAATCCACTACCATCCGACCTTCTGCATTCCTTTGTTTAACACCATACTACCCATCACTTCCTCATCCCCACTGTTCCCATCACCAACATGCCCATTGAAATCTGCTCCAATCACCACTCTCTCACCCTTGGGTACAGTCATCACCACTTCATCCAACTCACTCCAAAATTATTTTTCTTTCTCATCTATCGCACACCCAACTATCATAAAATAAGGCTCTAAAAAGATCCAATACAAGGAATATAGACCAAATGTTTAAAGATAATACTCCTCAAAATAAAGATGCGCATTGAGAAATTGTGCGCATGCAAACAGTCTGTTTTGTACAAACAAAAGTTGGTTTCAAGGGAGTTGGTAAGAAAAAAGCATTTTAAAAAACTTCCAAATGTGGAAGTCTGATGTATTCCTGCCATTTTTTTGGCATGAAATTTAATATGCCATCAGTAGGTGTGTACTTCACTTTGGGGGCTAAGTCTAATTATGATGTATTACTGTGATTACATACTTGTGAAACAATTATTTAATCTTCAACCTGTTAAATTAGCAGCTTGGCAAAAACATTCTTGTAATGTGACAGCACCAACTACACAGGCTTGGAGGACAAAACAAAGCGGGTGAAGGCCTGGGGGAAAAATGCATTAGTTAAACAAAGCGGGTGAAGGCCTGGGGAAAAATGCATTAATTAAACAAAGCGGGTGAAGGCCTGGGGGAAAAATGCATTAGTTAAACAAAGCGGGTGAAGGCCTGGGGGAAAAATGCATTAGTTAAACAAAGCGGGTGAAGGCCTGGGGAAAAATGCATTAATTAAACAAAGCGGGTGAAGGCCTGGGGAAAAATGCATTAGTTAAACAAAGCGGGTGAAGGCCTGGGGAAAAATGCATTAATTAAACAAAGCGGGTGAAGGCCTGGGGAAAAATGCATTAGTTAAACAAAGCGGGTGAAGGCCTGGGGAAAAATGCATTAATTAAACAAAGCGGGTGAAGGCCTGGGGAAAAATGCATTAGTTAAACAAAGCGGTTGAAGGCCTGGGGAAAAATGCATTAGTTAAACAAAGCGGGTGAAGGCCTGGGGAAAAATGCATTAGTTAAACAAAGCGGGTGAAGGCCTGGGGAAAAATGCATTAGTTAAACAAAGCGGGTGAAGGCCTGGGGAAAAATGCATTAGTTAAACAAAGCGGGTGAAGGCCTGGGGAAAAATGCATTAGTTAAACAAAGCGGGTGAAGGCCTGGAGAAAAAATGCATTAGTTAAACAAAGCGGGTGAAGGCCTGGAGAAAAAATGCATTAGTTAAACAAAGCGGGTGAAGGCCTGGGGAAAAATGCATTAGTTAAACAAAGCGGGTGAAGGCCTGGGGAAAAAATGCATTAGTTAAACAAAGCGGGTGAAGGCCTGGGGAAAAAATGCATTAGTTAAACAAAGCGGGTGAAGGCCTGGGGAAAAATGCATTAATTAAACAAAGCGGGTGAAGGCCTGGGAAAAAATGCATTAGTTAAACAAAGCGGGTGAAGGCCTGGGGAAAAATGCATTAGTTAAACAAAGCGGGTGAAGGCCTGGGGAAAAATGCATTAATTAAACAAAGCGGGTGAAGGCCTGGGGAAAAAATGCATTAGTTAAACAAAGCGGGTGAAGGCCTGGGGAAAAATGCATTAGTTAAACAAAGCGGGTGAAGGCCTGGGGAAAAATGCATTAATTAAACAAAGCGGGTGAAGGCCTGGGGAAAAATGCATTAGTTAAACAAAGCGGGTGAAGGCCTGGGGAAAATGCATTAGTTAAACAAAGCGGGTGAAGGCCTGGGGAAAAATGCATTAATTAAACAAAGCGGGTGAAGGCCTGGGGAAAAATGCATTAGTTAAACAAAGCGGGTGAAGGCCTGGGGAAAAATGCATTAGTTAAACAAAGCGGGTGAAGGCCTGGGGAAAAATGCATTAATTAAACAAAGCGGGTGAAGGCCTGGGGAAAAAATGCATTAATTAAACAAAGCGGGTGAAGGCCTGGGGAAAAATGCATTAGTTAAACAAAGCGGGTGAAGGCCTGGGGAAAAATGCATTAGTTAAACAAAGCGGGTGAAGGCCTGGGGAAAAAATGCATTAGTTAATGCAGTCAGACAAAAAACTTTACTGTAGCTCTGACACTTGAGAACACTAGACACAATCTGTCTTTGACTTCAGTATTTATCCTGAAAATACTTTAAATACCTGAAGAGGAGCTTTCTCCTAAGTTTACTATGTGGATGATGCTTAGGCCAGGCTTTGGATTTCTACGATTTCTTCTTTACTTGACTGTTAGGTAAGAAGCCTTTATGAATTTATTTATTGCTATAGTCCCTAAGTTTTTTTATCAAGGAATTCACAAATTTCACAACCCCACAACAAGTTTGGAGGTCCTAAACAAACTGATGTAATGCATGGCAGTCTTGTGGTGGTGGAGTCTTATGCCTGCAACAGGAGTACTTTTTAAATCTTGATTACATACTTAGCAGTCAACAAAACACTGGAACCAGCAATCGATAACTTTCAAGAAAATGTTTACACTTACAAAGAAGTGCGCCTAACAGAACCGAATACAATGGAAGATTTAAGACAAACTAGCTTGATGATTCGTAAGTATAAACAAACACTGCAACAAAAGGAAAAAAACTTCTAAAGTTCCAAGACAAAAAAATAAATCTTAAGCCTTCCTGTATTAAAGACTCAATTAAACAAATCAGTAGAGAAACCAAATGTGATCATTAAGGAGATCAAGACAAAACACCAACTGAAAATAACACCCAAGGCTAACAATTACTATAAATTTTTCTTTAATTACATCAGAAGACTAAGCAGAGCAATGTTCTGAACTAATCCAAAATGGAGTTACCCACTCTGACACAAAAGACAGTTAATACACTTGCAGGCAAATTTAGTGTCACCATTACCCGAGGAAGCAGTCATTGAAAGTCCACATGTCCCTGGGACCCCTACACCTTCAAAAGTCATCACGGAACACGTTGTAACTGTGGTATCAAAACTAAAAATACCTTTTCCGTGAGTTTAGACAGTTTATCTGGATGTCTAATAAACAGCACCAAGTATGCTCTCATGAAACCCCTACTGAACTTGTTTAATTTAGCCACGGGGTATGTTTCAGAAATAGCGTCTATAGTTGAGGGCCTTCACAAGGGGGGAGGCCCTACTACAGACCCCAGGAGCTACAGAACCATTAGCCTAACCAGTCGAATTTATAAAGCCACGGAACATGTCATATACAGATTCATAGACTGTTACTAGGCTAATGACTCGGTGGTGGTGGTGGGGGCCTTTCTAAGCCTAGCCAAGTTTTCCCAAAATAATAGTGATGTCCTCTACCCAAATAGGACACTGAGAGCCAGGCATTTATAAGCTACCTCTCTGTCTATAAGGGACATGGATGCCAGGTATGAAGTAAATTTCCTATTCCCCATCCACTGGTCTAGGTTGCAATTAAACTGGTTAGTTACGAAAACAAAATTGCCACTGATTCATAGGTAGGTACTAGGCTATTGGCCTTGGGGCCTATATACGCCTAGCCTAAAAGGTACCCTGGCTTTTGCCATCCAAGAAAATGATTTTCCTCTGCCCCTGTCAAGCAGAGCCACAGAAGTGATCTCTGGGGTGAGTTTCCTGTTTCCCATCCAATTATCAAGATTTTTCTTGAAGAGTGCTAAAGAGGAGCTTTATTTGATATAGATAGGTAGTTTATTCCAGAGTATGGGAAGTCTCTGGGACAGAAATCTATCCCTCCAGCATGTTCTGTTTGTTGTGATGACCAGGTTTAGGTCCCTAGACCATGTAGCTTGGAGGGATTGGGATTTCTTTAAGTAGATCATGTCCAACAGCTCTGGGTTTGACATAGCTTTGTATGTTAGGCAGAGATCGCCTCTGTGTAGGTGATATGTGACGGAGTAAAGCTGGAGTTTTTTGAGGTGGTCTGCGTAGGGCATCTGTTTGAGGACGGTAATCATCTTTGTGAGGTATTTCTGCGGTCTTTCCAGTTGTTGTAGAGGTCTTGTGAGGTACATACCAAAAGGGGTGTTGTATTCTATAATGGGTCTAATGAGTGATGAGTAGTGGGGAACAATGACCTCTTTTTTCCTGGATGAGAAACCTTTTGTGATGAGGTGTGCCACGTAGAAGGATTTCCTGACTACTGTGGCGATGTGATTATCAAAGGAGAGAGTACTGTCCATCTGTGTCCCAAGGTCTCTTATCACACTTTCGGTTTTAAATAGACTACCGCCTATGTGGTAGTTCATGGGTACAGAGTTTTTACCAAAGGGGATGACAATGCACTTTTTTTGGCATTGAGCTTGAGGCCATGGCTTTGACTCCAGGCATCTGCCTCAGTGAGGCCCTTATGTAGGATGTCCACATCATTAGGAGTTTCGATTATGGCTCCTAGTTTGCAGTCATCTGTGAACTTTGTTAGCCAAAGACCTTCTGTGTTAGCCTGTACTTCAGAGAAGTAGATACCAAACAGGAGAGGACCCAGGACTGAACCTTGTGGTACTCCACTTGTCACTGGTCTGAAGTCGGATTTGGAGTCTGCTACTTTCACAGTGTGGGTTCTGTCAGTAAGCCAGTTGGCAACCCATCTTGTGACATAGGGATTTATACCTTGTTTAGTGAGTTTAACTATAATTCCAGAGTGCAGGATGGTGTTGAAAGCCTTGGCAAGATCTAGATAGGCTGTGTGAACCACCTTACCCTCGTCTACAGCTTTGGTGACTACTTCAAAGAAGTCTATCAGGTTTAGGAGACATGATCTGCCTTTTACAAACCCGAACTGGGTAGGGTCCAGAGTTTGGAGATTACCAATATCTTTGTTTATAAGTTCCATGATGATACGTTCCATGGCATTGCAGACCAGGCTCGTCAGGCTAATGGGGCGGTAGTTCCCGGGGTCCGTGGTGGCTCCCCCTTTGTGGAGTGGGATAACCATCACTGTGCGCCATTCAGTGGGCACAAAGCCTGAGTTGAGGCTATGATTGAACATGGTAATTAGGTGGGGTGCCAGTTCATTCTGTAGTTCATGTAGAATGCAGCCTGGCATGTTGTCAGGTCCCATGGATCTAAAGACAACCACAAAGCATTCTATAGCTATGTCAAGAATCTCAATGGCAACACTCAGATCTGCTCTGAGTTACAGCACAATGGCACTAAATATACAGAACCAACTGATATTGCCAACATCCTGGCAGGTAGGTTCAATGCTAACTTTACCACTCTCTCACCCCCTAAAAGGCCCATCTCTATACCGGAAGAATGCAAAGTTCCCGTAATCACGGCTGCACAGGTAAAAAAAACACACTCTCCAAAGCCAAGGACACAGCATCAAAGGGACCTGACAACATCCCAGGCTGTGTTCTGCACGAACTACAGAATGAACTGGCACCCCACCTAAGCACCATGTTCAATCATAGCCTCACCTCAGGCTTTGTGCCCACAGAATGCCGCACAGCGACAGTTATCCAACTCCACAAAGGGAGAGCCACCACGGACGCTGGGAACTACCACCCCATTAGCCTAACGAGCCTGGTCCGCAAGGCCATGGAACGTATAAACAAAGACCTTGGTAATCTCCGAACTCTGGACCCCACCCAGTTCAGGTTTGTAAAAGGCAGATCACGTCTCCTAAACCTGATAGACTTCTTTGAAGCAATCACCAAAGCCATAGATGAGGGTAAGTTGGTTCACACAGCCTATCCAGATCTCGCCAACGCTTTTTACACCATCCCCCACACTGGAATAACAGATAAACTCACTAAACTAGGTATATATCCGTACATCACAAGATGGGTTGCCAACTGGCTCACTGACAGAACCCACACTGTGAAAGTAGCAGACTCCAAATCCAACTTCAGACCAGTGACAAGTGGAGTATCACAGGGTTCAGTACTGGGTCCTCTAATGTTTGGCATCTATTTTCTGAAGTACAGGCTAACACAGAAGGTCTTTGGCTAACAAAACTCACAGATGACTGCAAACTAGGAGCCATAATCGAAACTCCTAATGATGTAGACATCCTACAAATGGGCCTCACTGAGACAGATACCTGGTGTCAAAGCCATGGCCTCAAGCTCAATGCCAAATAGTGCATTGTCATTCCCTTTCGTAAAAACTCTGTACCCATGAGCTACCACATAGGTGGTGGTCTACTTAACACCGAAAGTGTGATAAGAGACCTTGGGACACAGGTGGACAGTAGTCTCTCCTTTGATAATCACATCACCACAGCAGTCGGGAAATCCTTATATGTGCACACCTCATCACAAAAGGTTTCTCATCCAGGAAAAAAGAGGTCATTGTTCCCCTCTATTCATCACTCACTAGACCCATTATACAGTACAATGCCCTTTTTGGTATGTACCTCACAATTTTTATTATTTTGTATTTATTTTATTTATTTTTTATTTTACATTTGTTGACCGGACTAGTCCAACTGGATGTGTGTCCATTTTTAGTGGAGGCCCGGGAGAAAAGCTCCACATACACAAGAAAATTTAAAAAGGCATTGATACATTGCAAAAAAATTGGAAACAGTATATATCATTATACTGGCCATAATAACAAGAAAGAAATATCCTGGTCTGTGCAGATGTAGAATTCATGTCAAGAAATAGGACAGAGGTAACTAATTAAGTATATAGTCACACAAAAACATGACAACAAAAAACACCACCAAAAAAATAAATAAATAAGACATCTACAACTGGAAAGGCCGCAGAAATACCTCACAAAGGGGATTATCGGCCTCAAATAGATGCCCTTCGCAGACCGTCTCAAAAAACTCCAGCTTTACTCCGTTGCATATCACCTACTCATAGGCGATCTCTGCCTGACATACAAAGCTATGTCAAACCCAGAGGTGTTGGACATGCTCCACTTAAAGAAATCCAAATCCCTCCGAGCTACACGCTCAAGGGGCCTAAACCTTGTCACCACAATAAACAGAACATGCTGGAGGGATAGATTCCTGCCCCAGAGATTTCCCATACTCTGGAACAAACTACCCATCTGTATCAAACAAAGCTCCTCATTAGCACTCTTCAAGAAAAATCTTGATGACTGGATGGGAAATAGGAAATTCACCCCAGGAATCACCTCTGTAGCTCTGCTTGACAGGGGCACAGGAAAATAATTTTCTTGGGTGGCGAAAGCCAGGGTACCTTTTTGGCTAGGCTTATATAGGCCCTAGGGCCAATAGCCTAGTACCTACCTATGAACTTGGATGGGAAGTCTGTTCCATAGAGAAGCAGTCTGTGGGACACATCTGTCTCTCTCCAGCATGTTCTGTTTATGTCACAGACAGAATTCAGGTCCCTAGACATTGTATTTCTGGTACTCTTTGACTTATGAATATGTAAAAAAAGTCATAAGTGTGGGGTTTGCAGATGCCTTGTAAGCAAGGCATAAATCACCCCTGGCAAATTATAAGAGTCTGAGTAGAAGGAAATAAGGTGCTTGGCATAAGGCAGGTTTGTTATGCCTTGTATTCTTTTTGTAAGGCAGGTTTGTTACGCCTTGTATTCTTTTTGTAAGGCAGGTTTGTTACGCCTTGTATTCTTTTTGTAAGGCAGGTTTGTTACGCCTTGTATTCTTTTTGTAAGGCAGGTTTGTTACGCCTTGTATTCTTTTTGTAAGGCAGGTTTGTTACGCCTTGTATTCTTTTTGTAAGGCAGGTTTGTTAAGCCTTGTATTCTTTTTGTAAGGCAGGTTTGTTACGCCTTGTATTCTTTTTGTAAGGCAGGTTTGTTATGCCTTGTATTCTTTTTGTAAGGCAGGTTTGTTATGCCTTGTATTCTTTTTGTAAGGCAGGTTTGTTACGCCTTGTATTCTTTTTGTAAGGCAGGTTTGTAACCTTGTATTCTTTTGTAAGGCAGGTTTGTTACGCCTTGTATTCTTTTGTAAGGCAGGTTTATTCGCCTTGTATTCTTTTGTAAGGCAGGTTTGTTCGCCTTGTATTCTTTTGTAAGGCAGGTTTGTTCGCCTTGTATTCTTTTGTAAGGCAGGTTTGTTCGCCTTGTATTCTTTTGTAAGGCAGGTTTATTCGCCTTGTATTCTTTTGTAAGGCAGGTTTGTTCGCCTTGTATTCTTTTGTAAGGCAGGTTTGTTAAGCCTTGTATTCTTTTGTAAGGCAGGTTTGTTAAGCCTTGTATTCTTTTTGTAAGGCAGGTTTGTTACGCCTTGTATTCTTTTTGTAAGGCAGGTTTGTTACGCCTTGTATTCTTTTTGTAAGGCAGGTTTGTTATCCCTTGTATTCTTTTTGTAAGGCAGGTTTGTTACGCCTTGTATTCTTTTTGTAAGGCAGGTTTGTTACGCCTTGTATTCTTTTTGTAAGGCAGGTTTGTTACGCCTTGTATTCTTTTTGTAAGGCAGGTTTGTTCGCCTTGTATTCTTTTGTAAGGCAGGTTTGTTATCCCTTGTATTCTTTTTGTAAGGCAGGTTTGTTACGCCTTGTATTCTTTTTGTAAGGCAGGTTTGTTATGCCTTGTATTCTTTTTGTAAGGCAGGTTTGTTACGCCTTGTATTCTTTTGTAAGGCAGGTTTGTTGCCTTGTATTCTTTTGTAAGGCAGGTTTGTTACGCCTTGTATTCTTTTGTAAGGCAGGTTTGTTACGCCTTGTATTCTTTTTGTAAGGCAGGTTTGTTCGCCTTGTATTCTTTTGTAAGGCAGGTTTGTTACGCCTTGTATTCTTTTTGTAAGGCAGGTTTGTTACGCCTTGTATTCTTTTTGTAAGGCAGGTTTGTTGCGCCTTGTATTCTTTTTGTAAGGCAGGTTTGTTACGCCTTGTATTCTTTTTGTAAGGCAAGTTTGTTGCGCCTTGTATTCTTTTTGTAAGGCAGGTTTGTTATACCTTGTATTCTTTTTGTAAGGCAGGTTTGTTGCGCCTTGTATTCTTTTTGTAAGGCAGGTTTGTTGCGCCTTGTATTCTTTTTGTAAGGCAGGTTTGTTACGCCTTGTATTCTTTTTGTAAGGAACCTTTGATGTCGCTCTAGGTGCTGCATAATGCCTGGCCAGGTACATACCAAAGGCTGCACTGTAATCTATGATTAGTCTGATAAGGGCCTTCATTAACTAAAAAAGCTTAAAAAAACATGTATAGCTAGACCATCAACAGTTTTGTTCTGCGAAGGAAGGTCATGATTACTTAATTTAGTCAACTTTTTTGAGGTCACAGAGGCAGTGCATAGTGGTCACTCAGTCCACACAGCCTATCTGGATCTAGAAAAGGCAAACAAACTAAGAGACCATAATATAGACTTTGGAACGGTAATGTGGATAGCAAGAATAGATGTCCATGTGGTCAGGGTGTCACTGGCTACCTCTGAAAGTAAAAAGGTAATTAGGGGCATACCTCAGGGTTCAGCAGTGTGACCCCATCTTTTTGTCATATACTCTGTTGCCCTCCAAACCACAAACCAAAACTTTTGGCTAAGTGTGCTGATGACTGTAAGTTGGGTGTCATTATCTGACCTCCCCCCAACATGGAAATCTCTACAACAATAACTAATCTTTTCACACGTATGGTGCACTGAAAAGAGGTTAACGTTAAATGTAAAAAAGTGCAGTACTGGCGATTTTGGTGAACAATTCTGAACTACACCTTATCTAGTACCCCATTTGAAACAGACATGTCTGTTGGGGATCTTGGCAACCCAATGTAGCTGCAACAGTAAGGAAATTCTGTCCGGCACAACTGATTTCTAGAGACATCTCATCCAGACCAAAAGAAGTGACTGATGTGCTATACTCAACCCTGATTAGATCAGTAATAGAGTACAATTTCCCCTTCAGTATGTAACTACCCAGACACATCACTCAGAAGGACCCCAGAGGTTCCCAACAAAAAGATGAATGGTCTAAAAGTCCCTTGGCTATCAAGATAGACTTGAAGCCTAGTCCTTCATCTCAATTTCTTCCTATGTGGAGATCTTTGTCGTGCATTCCATGTTGTGAATAATTCCCATCCTTGACCTTTTGCAATTCTGCAAGACAAACAGCTCCACAAATACAAAGTCTAAGGATTTAAATCACATATACACAGAACATGATAGGGGACAGGTATATTAGAAAATGTTTACCCCAACCTGGAAGAAACTGTTTTTCTGTGTAAAACAAAACATTCTCGCATCTTTCAAGGTAAGCCTTGAGGATTGGATAGATATCTGCAAATTCATTCTTGGGCTGCCCTGTACTTTTGGAAGTGAGAGAGGTACATTCCAAGACAGGGTTTTGTCACAGTGCGCAGGGACTCGTGTCTTACTTGCCTTGTAATTCTATACGCCACAACGTAACACGGCAAAACCAAACACCATTTGCTTGAAACATAGTAGTCACACCATGGGAAAAAACAATCTCCTAGTATAAAAAACACTTCCTTAAGAAATGCTTTTACTACATATGATATAGAAATAATAAAATAAAAGCTCCATAATGATGCAAACCAAGGCTGTGAGGCAGGGTAACCGTCACACAGCAGCTACTGCTGACCTAGCCAAATGCTGTGATGAAATAAAAAGAGAAGGTTTTACCTGACCCTGACATAAAATGCACAACAAGGTAGCACAGAGAAATGAGGAAGCCTATATCCTGAACTGTGAGTGCACATGTCCAGTGTAACAAGGCAGGGGGCAGAACATTGTAGGGCAGGGGAGGATCCAAGTGACATTGGCCTGTGGCGAAGTCCGACCTGTTTGAAGAGGATGGATCAACTTATCTTAGATCAACAGCTTCCCCTTATCATCATACCATGATATCAACAGCCTCCCTTTCACAACTCCCTTTTCTCATTTTTGCACATGGAATTGCGAAGTCACATCAACAGTACCATTACCTAGAGCTAATGTTCATCCTGACTGGTGGCCAGATACACCGTAGTAATATTCTGGACTAGCCTGCATATCTGAATAACTAAATCTATGCTGTTTGGCAACACTCAGCAGGCGTTTCTTCAGGTGGCTTACTAATTTACTTTTGATAGTTTCTAATCTGCAGTTCTCAATCAACTCATTAGACCTCCTCTTCCACATAGGTGCAATAAATGCTGTCCTTCACTCACTCACTTAACTATATACATATCTAAAGGATGAGTGACAGCAACACATCAAAGGACAGACACTCTGAAAGAAAGACAGCACGTGCATGCCATCAGTACACAACTAGGCCAAATCCATGTGCCATCAGTACACAACTAGGCCAAATCCATGTGTCATCAGTACACAACTAGGCCAAATCCATGTGCCATCAGTACACAACTAGGCCAAATCCATGTGCCATCAGTACACAACTAGGCCAAATCCATGTGTCATCAGTACACAACTAGGCCAAATCCATGTGTCATCAGTACACAACTAGGCCAAATCCATGTGTCATCAGTACACAACTAGGCCAAATCCATGTGCCATCAGTACACAACTAGGCCAAATCCATGTGCCATCAGTACACAACTAGGCCAAATCCATGTGTCATCAGTACACAACTAGGCCAAATCCATGTGTCATCAGTACACAACTAGGCCAAATCCATGTGCCATCAGTACACAACTAGGCCAAATCCATGTGTCATCAGTACACAACTAGGCCAAATCCATGTGGTACACTTAGGAAGGAGCGCAGGAGACTGGTTAAAGCTTTACAGTACCGGAAATGAAAACCTTAGTCAGAATCCTATCAGTCCCCATATGTGGCCCAAAACGACGTAACAGAACTATAGCTAATCACAGAGTCAATATCAAATAAAATAATTCTATTAAAAAAAAGTTCACATTGCGCACAGTTTACAATTTTTAAAAAATAACATAAAATGGTATTTTTGTAGGGAGCAAGCCCCTCCCCAGAGTTCTAAATATATTACCTCTATAGGATTACACAACCTTGGGGGTGGAGAGAGACTTCCGTAACTCCACTGTCCTACGATCTCCTTTTGTTCAACAGCCTTTTGTCAGAACAGCAAGAAATCGACAAAACAAGTTAGAAGATTCATGTTTTGTCACAAAAGAAGTCAACAATCTACAAGTACTGAACTTAACTTCCTTGTGCTTCTGATCTGGTTCTGAAAAAAGTGATGTTTGGTCACAGTTTACCTATTTGGTTAATGAAGTTAAACAAAACAACTGAAAATAATGTAAGAATGTGTCAGTCAACATTCAGGTGGGGGGGGGGGGGGAGTGCTACTTTCCATACAAAACTAAAGGCCTATCGTACAGCTGAACTTGTAACACTAAGCAGAGAGGGGAAAAGCGAAATCCTCCCTTCGACTGTGGGAAATGTTACAGAAGGTACAAGATAATCCTGCCGCGAGCTGAACATTATAACAAAGTACCAAGCGGTGTTACTGGGTCCTATGCAACGTGATGGGGTGAGCCATGTCACTATGTACTGGAGGGCCGGGGGGACAAAAACTAAATGAACTCGGAGCTTCTATTAAAATAAATCCTTGCAAACACAATACAAAACACCAATGGACAGAGGTCAAGCAGGGATGAAACAGTCTGTCTGCAAGTAGTCAGTCCGACTCAGTGAATTTCTAATTTTGTCAGCAAAACAGATATTCAAGATATCGTGGCTCAAAATGACTGAGAACAAGGAGTAATCTGGTTATTTAGGGAGTGATCTGGTCTTTCAGGGAGTGATGCCAGCATTCATTTCCTTAAACTAATATGTAAATTGTTTGTTTAACAGCATCATGCAGCATCCCCTCACCATGAAAAAGAGCAACAACTGGAACACTCTCTATCCAATCAAACCCTGAAATAATCAAAGTGTGGTAGCATCAGAACAGCATTACAGCTATTAAAGGCATACCTGTAATCAAATGTTTCAAACAAGTCTGTACTTAAAGTCAGTAACTTAGTGAAAGTGCGAGAGACAGAGAGAAAGTGTGTGTGTGTGTGTGTGTGTGTGTGTGTGTGTGTGTGTGTGTGTGTGTGTTTAAGTAACGGGCAAAACAATGAAGCTACTCAGAAGCCATTTGTTTCCACGAAATAAAATGGCATAGACACACACACAATCACACACATACACACACACACACACACACACACACACACACACACACACACACACACACACAAAATGATGTGGTCATGAAGAAAACAGAAACATGAGCTTAACAACCTGTCTAACAAGTCCTTCTAGATTAACTAGGACTAGCCAGTGACATCCAGAAGAGATTGCTACAACGGCTGTCACACGCACAAAGGCATACCTTTAGAAGCACTTCAGATGTTATCTTCCCATGACATGACCAGCAACATTCCAAACACAAGTGCGGAAAATGCCAGCTGTCAAACAGCTACCAGTAACAAGTGCGTAATCCTTTCAAAAAGTTTATACCAGATCTGCAAGCAAGGGAATGATCGGTAAAGGACCACGACTATGAAATGAAACAAAGAATATGCCATAACAGAAGTGCTGGCCAGACTACAGTATCCACCTGATTTAAGAAATGAAAAAGAAATCCCCAGAAATTCCTAAGTCTCCCCCTCTCCCTGCTTATACAAGCCGTTTGTTTCCACTTCATTCTCACGCTTGAGGAAATGTGCTCACCCTTTAAAATGCCTGTAGAAAAATTAATCTTGTATGTTCCTTAAATTTCTGCTCCCCTCTGCCCGCAAGCTCCATGAGGATGATTTATTTCACACTACCCTAGTACGGACCCTAAATTAATAAACTTCAAGACACCCTTGCTGTGGGATCTACTTAAATCACAGTCTAAGGCGCAGCATGTCACCTTTGGTCCTTCTGTTTCTGCCAAATGCACCCTGCAACAAACTCCCCTTTACTCCCTCCTTCCTGTACATGTTCGTCTGCTTATCTCATGTGCTCTTCCTTGCTGTGCCGGCTTCATCCTGCTTGCATTCCTCTCAGCATATCTTTCTTCTGGCTAGTGCAATATCTGAATATGCAGAGAATATTTTAGGTAAAGGAAGGCCGTTGATACACCAGGCAGCCAACAGCACCTTCTTTTTAACACCTCTTCCTTACGTACTCCTAACATAAGGTGTGCCTCCACAGTGCCTGGCCTGGGGGGACACACCACGATGGCATATCTTGTGAATAATGCCCGAGATAATAAAGCTACTGCGGCACAAACAAGTACAATGACAGCAAATCCATTCTACAGCACTCAGACCAGCTCATTGCAATCAGAAAAATAACAGGTGCTATTTACTCCTCACCTGTGCCACCAATCCCTAAGGGAAAAAATCTCAGGTCTGCTCTAATGCACATAAATATGCAGCCGATGTAATTCTTAACAACACTGTTTACAATAACTCCCACTTCAGCGCTGCTTGCATGTAGCTAGTTTTGGCATATTATAAGCATAATATTTCACTGGCCTGAAAATAGCAGTAAATCCAATACAGCTCTTTACCTACCACAAGTTTTACTGCAAAAAAAAAAAAAAAAGCAACATGAATCAGCTAGCAAATGTTGTACTCAGTCTCTTCGCAAGCTGCTCCAGAAAGAACAATTTAAAGATATGACTTTGTGCCCAACATGTGTGTGTAAATGTAGTACGTCAGACAAGTTCAAATCTTGCTAGAGCAGCACAAACCATGTGATCACGAGGAAGTTGATTTCTATCCAAAGGATGGACAGTAAAGCCAGCTATTCACATGGGTGTGAGCTGACCCTTAATTCAAACAAGATGCACACTTCAATTTGTCTGTCTGTAACAAAATGCTCACTTTCTGAAAGTATTACTATGTCCAGCTTACTGCCTGCAGCATTTCCTAAACAATGTTCACAATGCTATACTGTCACCTTCCTGGCAACAGATTATGTTGCCATAAGCAAATCAGCATAAATTCACAGCAGAAATAAAGCTGAAAACAAAAACTATTATTAAATGTTAGTGTTGGTAAAATGTTACCTTTTCTCTAACTTGAAAAGAACTGACTAATATTGCTGCATAAATAATAAAATTCTTATAATAATAATAATAATAATAATAATAATAATAATAATTGTTTGTTTGTCTTTTCGGCTTTTCCCGGTTAGGGGTCACCACAGTGGAACTCCGGTCCGCTAATGATTGGCAGTAGATTTATATGGTGCCGAGTTGCCAGCACGATGCCCAACCTTCAGCGAAGGCATGCCCATTCACGCATGCCTTTCGGAGGCGACTCGACCGCGGGGAGGACATGCAGACTCCACACAGAAGGCACTCCAGCCGAGAATCGAACAGGAGAACTTCTTGCTGTGAGGCAACAACACTACCGTTGTACCACCGTGGCTTCAATAATAATAATAATAAATTCCAAGAAATGCATAATAGTATATCCTTTGGTAAGTCATCTACCCCTGGTAACTATCATACTAACAACTCATCCCTTGGAGTTGACCCAATAGTCAGGGACTTAGGGACACACATAAACAGTAATCTAGCCTTTGACCATCATGTGTCTACAGTAGTGAGAAAGTCATTCTATATTGCGCACCTTATAAACAAAGATATGGCATCTAAGTCCAAGAAAGTCAAAACTGAGCTCTTGACACCGGCCAACTCCCCTTACACTGGAGCATACTGACTTCAGTCAGGGCGTCCGTTGGCTGTTGTAGGAAGGAGATTTTTCTCTGGTAGTGGGGCCAACCAAGGGCTTCCACAGTGGGAAATGCAACAAGTCAGGACTGCAACAATGAAACACAAAGAACATCGCACATTGCCATGGTTGGATCCCCAGTGCAGACTGAAGACCCCACAAGAATGCTGCCTTCAAGGTGAAGGGAAAGACCATCTTGAAGGGTTACGTCACTCGTGGAAATTAGAGACAAGCCCTCACTGACCCTCTGGCAATTGGGTTAGAGATGCAAAAATTAAACAAACCTTGCTACTTGCCTAAATGTCAGCCAGGTACATGGGTCCGAATGTGCCAAATGACTAAGAGATGGTCTGAAGGTCAACAGGGAGTGGGGATAAAAACTTCAAAAAATTCACTCACCTTGACATGGGCAAAATGCGTCTCCCTCTATAATTAGTAGTGCATCGTGGCTTATATCAGTATGTGTGGCTACATCTCCTAGTAACACTCAACTTCTGTGACAAAACTATCCCATTTTATATAACCAACTGCAAAGGTAAGCATTTTCTGCAAAATGAAGGGAAGCAGAGACAGCAGAACTTCATTTTTGTCTCTTAGCTGTACTACCTGATCACCTGTAGCAGACTTTTCTGTCTAAACCACCGACTGACACGTATGTGCTTTGTTGTACTAGCCACGTCTGCACATTTACTTGTGCATGTTGGCTGACTCACGACTAAAAAGGGTACATGGACTAGCCCACTTACCCAGCTAACAAAAAACAAACAAGCAAACAAACATTCAAATAAATAAAATAAACATAAATAAAATTCATACAGAAAATGTGGAAAGGCTGACCCGGCATTTTGAAAACTAAGGTATACAGTGCCAGGACAGGACAGTGCACAGATAAATCTGAGTAGGTCAGTTCCTCAAAGGTGCATTTTAGGAACAAGAAATACAGTCAGAACCCCCAACTCCTCAAGAATCGGTAACAGTGAATACTAAAATAAACCATGTGCAGTTATTCAAACAAAGCAATAAGAGGACGACTTACTAGCCTTCCACATAAGAGCTAAACATGTGCCACGAATACCTTGGATAATTCTGACAAGTGTGAATAAAATGCCTGACACATATATTACGAAGTCAGTAAAAACTGCTGGAATACACCAACATTCCATGAATCTGTAACAAATGATCATTACAAATCGTTTCAATTATAAGCAGGGTGCCTTAGATTATAGAATAATTAAAAATGCTGTGAGTATTCATTAACATGCCCTCGAACATAATTTTTTAAAATATTATGAGTAAGGTACGTCGGTGCCCTTCATATGCCCTAGCTGCAGCATTGTTCAGCACTGTATATGGGCTGCAGAAAAGACAAATCACGGATGACACTTTCAGTTTGTAGGATTGTTTACAAGTTAAAACTGACATTTAGCCTAAGGCCTTCTTCAGAAGTAACCTGAAAGATTTTTGTATTTTAAGTAATTTTGAGGTGAGAGTTTGTACGCTATATCAATCAGTATGTCTCATTTTGAAAGGAATTTTTCAACTGACTCTTCTAAGATACAGACTGCTGCTACCTCTAATGTGATTAATTTTTTAATCAAACGGTATCACAACTTGAAGGAAGAAAATAAAACGTTATGCCCATACTGCTACTTCCCTGTTTACTAACTAGCGTCATTCAAGCACATGCTTGCCAGTAACTCAAGATGATAACCTGGAACAATGTAAGGCAAGTTGTCAAAACTGAATTACCAGATATGCTCAACCAAACTCGAATAGGATACTGTTCAACCAAACTCGAATAGGATACTGTTCAACCAAACTCGAATAGGATACTGTTCAACCAAACTCGAATAGGATACTGTTCAACCAAACTCTAATAGGATACTGTTCAACCAAACTCTAATAGGATACTGCTCAACCAAACTCTAATAGGATGCTGAGAGGTCTTATGTTCTCCCCCAACCAAGTGTAATAATATCGAGGACCCCCTGCTTCAGTCTTCTTACTCAAGGGAAGAAAACTATCTTAGTCGTAAATCCATGGATTAAACAAAAAGCCATATAGCCCAAAGGACAGGGTGAGTCTTTTGTGACACACATCTCGGCTTCACAAGCAGTTTCACCTCAGGAGTAACACCATAGTCCGAGAGAAACATATATCAGGCTAGAACTGCTCAAACATAAACTACAACAGAGTCTGGCAAAGAAAACAGCATCCACATACAACTCTACGGGAGCTGCACAACTCTATAAAACTGTGGCTTTCACAGTAAGTATATAAAATGCAATTACTGGTCATTTGTCACAGAGCTGGCACAAAGTCGTATTTATGTACGTAACAGAGGTGCCGACGTCTGCTCTTCGATCTGCTCATTGTCGCCTCTCCTGCACTTTTACTAGCGTATTAGTCTAGCACTTTATCATACCAGACTTCCTGTAGCAATTATTGTAGCACACAAACCTTCTACAAGAAAACAGCTGCGGTACTTATTATTAATACCCACCACTCCAGGCGGGTCTTTTGATCGTTCACTGTTATAACATAGACCCTATGAAACATAAAAATATAATATTACTACTACGCAGCAGGATACCAGGTGTTAAGAGTCATTGCCGGCTTCTGCACTGTGTGGAAATGCCTGCAGGAAAGAAAAAAAGTTGGTACTACCTGAGTTAGAAAACTTAGCAAGTGAAGTCCACAGCCATGTAAGCTGGGGTTTTGTACATGTCATACAACTTGATGTATGGATGTCACCTGTAAAAACTCAGAGCAAAAAAGAAAAAAAACATTCTACAGGAATAGGGAAAAAAACCTGCGGTGGTAATGCTGCGGTAGCGTTGTCGCCTCACAGTAAGACGCTGTCCGGTTCGATTCTCAGCTAGAGCGTCTTCTGCGTGGAGACATGTGTGAATGGGCATACCTTCGTTGAAGGTTGTGCGTCAGGGCTGGTAACTCGACATGTAAAAATCAACTACCAATCATTAGCGGACTGGAGTTCCACTGTGGCGACCCCTAACCGGGAAAAGCCGAAAGACACAAATAAACAAACAGGAATAGGGAAAAAAACAGCCTCAAGTGTAACCCCGAGCAACTCCTGAACGATGGAAAACTTCTATACAGCTTGGCATTACACTCATACTTAAACTCAAACATATTAAGTAATTCAAAAGGTATGCTTTTTTTATCCTCTCCAGTCTTCCTTGGGGCCTGTCCAACGTCTCCCCCTTCCTAGACTTTCTTGTCTCTAACACCTCCACAGCAGGAGCCAGGCATTCTCTGAAATGGGTGAAAGCCCTACAACCCCTTTGTTGCCATCCAGGAAGCCCTATCCACCCATCTTTTCCAGTGTGAGTCATCAGTTTGGTAGGGAGCAGGCTAGACACTGATCTCTAGGACACCCCATTTAATCCTGTCCCATATGTTGCATGCAGATTGACGACAGCTGCCTCCTCAGGGAGACATATGTTTTCCTACATGTCAAATGCAGAGAATCTGTTTATGCAGCTCAAGCCTAACTGACTTTTTCAGCACATGAATAACTAGCCACCTTCAGATGTTGCTAATGTGGTAAGTCCAGCCACCTCCTCTCCAGGACTGACCAGCTGTTGTCAGTGGTTCAGGCTCGTCCTTCCCCACCCGCTACCTCCACTCCCCATGCCACCAAGGCAAACACAGGCTGCTGGGGTCATCCTACTGAGATATGCTCACTTTTTGTGTTCATTTGCAGTTCAGACTTCGTTCCTCCTCAGGTAGTATTATTACAGATTAAAGGGGTGCAGCATTCAAGTTTAGTAGCCAGCATTCTCTACCATGACTCACAAATATGCACTGAGGTTCAGAATGTTGACATATAAAGAAATGTACGTTTCTGTGAATGATGCCCACGGACACACACTGCACAATGGATACTACGCATAACAATGCTACAGAATTCTTATCCCTGTGCAACGCTTCACGTATGGAAGTATAACACAGCAGGTTACAGATCGTTAATAAACTGCATGTCAGATGCATGCTTTACTATGGGTACTACGCATGCCGATGCTACAGAATTCTTATCACTGTTCAAAGTTTCATGTACTGAAGTATAACACGGCAGGTTACAGATAGTTAAACTGCATGTCAGACACATGCTTTACTATGGGTATTACGCATGCCGATGCTACAAAATTGTTATCACTGTTCAAAGTTTTATGTACTGAAGTATAACACGGCAGGTTACAGATCGTTGACAAACTGCATTTCAGAGACGACTCTTACTAGCGCTGTGTTTCTTGCTATGCTCCTCTGTCATACATAAAGATTCATAACACACTGCCATTCAAATGGCATGAACTGAGGAGTGAGGGTGCGTTTATAGCTCCTCCTGGCTCAAGATCGAGGGTGTTGTTATGTGGAAGCAGGGATACATATGATTCTGGTAGCAGGCTTGTCTGCACTATGGAGAGCTTTCCTGCCAAACAAGGCTTTTTCCCTACAATACAAAGGCCAGTTTTGCTTTTTTATTTTTAATTTAGGTGTTAATGTGCTGCTCACGTCTGATAGGCAAGCAACACAGTGTCACAAAAAGGGAATCATCATGGTCAAAGTTGAATCTCCAATTGCAGGCAAACAGTTCTGGCCCTGTCACTTACAGTGGATATAAAAAGTTTACACACCCCTGTTAAAATGCCAGGTTTTTGTGATATAAAAAAAACGAGACCACAATAAATCATTTCAAAACTTTTTCCACCTTTAATGTGACCTATAACGTACAACTCAATTGAAAAGCAAACAAATCTGTTAGGGGTAAAATATATAAAAATAAAAAAACATACAATATGCTGGTTGCATAAGTGTGCACACCCTTAAACTAATACTTTGTTGTGTGTGCACACCCTTAAACTAATACTTTGTTGAAGCACATTTTGATTTAATTACAGCATTCAGTCTTCTTGTGTAGGAGTCTATCAACATGGCACATCTTGACTTGACAATATTTGCCCACTCTTCCTTGCAAAAGCACTCCAAATCTGTCGGATTCCATCTCTTGTGCACAGCCCTCATCAGGTCACCCCACAGATTATCTATTGGATTAAGGTCTGGGCTCTGGCTGGGCCATTCCAAAACTTTAATTTTCTTCTGGTGAAGCCATTCTTTTGCTGATATGGATGTATGCTTGGAGTCACTGTCGTCTTGAAAGGTGAAATCCCTCTTCATCTTCAGCTTTCTAGCAGATGCCTGAAGGTTTTGAGCCAAAAGTGACTGGTATTTGGAACTTTTCATAATTCCCTCCACCTTAACTAAAGCCCCAGTTCCAGCTGAAGAAAAACAACCCCAAAGTATGATACTGCCACCACCATGCTTCACCGTGAGGATGGTGTTCTTTTGGTGATGCAAAGTCTTGTTTTTGCACCAAACATACCTTATGGAATTGTGGCCAAAAAGTTCAACCTTGGTCTTATCAGACCATAACACATTTCTCCACATGCTTTTGGGAGACTTGACATATTGTTTTGCAAATTTTAGCTGGGCCTGGATGTTTTTCTGTGTAAGAAAAGGCTTCCGTCTTGCAATCCCTATCCCATAGTCCAGACATATGGAGAATACGGGAGATTGTTGTCACATGTAGTAAACAACCAGTACTTGCCAGAAATTCCTGCAGCTCCTTCAGTGCTGCTACAGGTCTCTTGGCAGCCTCCCTGACCAGTTTTTGTCTTTTCATCAATTTTGCAATGTCACTGTTGTCCCATATTTTCTCCACTTTTTGATGACTGTCTATACTGTGTTCAATGGTATATCCAATGCTATGAAAATATTTGTGTACCCTTCTGCTGACTGATATCTTTCAACAATGAGATCCCTTTGATGCTTTGTAAGCTCTCTGCAAACCATGGCTTTTGCTGTAGCAGGCAACTGAGTAAATGTCAGGAAAATCCTACTAGGAAGCTGAACTTTATTTGGGGTTAATCAGAGTCTCTTTAATTGATGGCAGGTGTGTACCCAAGAAGACTGAATGCTGTAATTAAATCAAAAGGCACTTCAACAAAGTATTAGTTTAAGAGTGTGCACACAACAAAGTATTAGTATAAGGGTGTGCACACTTATGCAACCAGCTTATTGTACATTTTTTATTTTTTATATTTTTCCCCTAACAGATTTGTTTGTTTTTCAGTTGAATTGCACAGGTCTTATATCACATTAAAGGTGAGAAAAGTTTTGAAATTATTCACTGTGGTCTCTTTTTTTTTTATATTACAAAAACCTGCCATGTTAACAGGGATGTGTAAACTTTTTATATCCACTGTATATAGCTGAGATCACCCCATTCCACTTCGAATTGCATAAGATCGGGAGGAGGATTGCATGTTTACTCCATGCACAGAGTACCAATGCTGTGCAATAGCTCCTACCCTATTATGTACCACTGTCTGTGAATTGTTCATTTGTTTTAACCCAAGGTTCACGAACAGTGTGTAGAGTTGCTACTTTCAATCATGTAGGACTCAATTAAAATACCTAATTTCTGAACAAAACTGCTGCAGATATTTGTCAGCATCACCTGTATATTTACCAGCAAATAAACAAAAGATTGTACTACAAAATGCTTTAGCCATGAAAAAATATCAAAAGTACAGTTTTGTACCTACCATAAATGTAGATGTCCGAACAGGATAGCATCTGCAGTCATAACAAATGGGTTGTCCTGTCGTCAGGCAGCCCTTCGGTCGGCCGGATTCCAAAGTCTGGGTCTGGCCTCGGCTGGTGTCGCACTTCACCCGAAGTCATCTCTGCTGGTCTTCGGGTATAAAGGCATCAGCCGACGCCATTTTCCTCAGTGTTTCTTGCCCCAGATGCCAGTTGCCCTCTTGGAAAGCTAAATTTTGGATAAATGCCAATGTTTCCAAAAAGTAGAAGGCAAACACAAAAATAAGCATGTATGTACATATATACAAACAAATACACCATAAGAGACCCCCCCCAGCTAGCTATTAGGAGGGTAAATACCCTAGGAGTACCACAGAGGGGAAGGAGGGTGGGTAATCCTGACTGCAGATGCTATCCTGTTCGGACATCTACATTTATGGTAGGTACAAAACTGTACTATGTCCTTCAAGGATGCATCTGCAGTCATAACAAATGGGTAGAATACCATAGCCAAACTAGGGAGGAGGAAGAAGAATTATGGTGTAGTTAGGATCCCTTGCAATACAGCAGTGGCAAACCCTGCTCGGGATCTAGAGTATAGAGGTAAGTTATAATGCTTGGCAAATGTATGCATGGAGGTCCAAGTAGCCGCCTCAATAATGTCCTTGGTTGCCACTCCTCGTAAGAAAGCTGTGGTAGTGGCTGTAGCCCTTGTAGAGTGAGGTCTTATGTTCTGTGGAATTGGTTTTCCATGGTAGGAGTAACAGAATCTTATGCAATTTCCTATCCATTTGGAGATTGTCTGTTTGGAAATTGCTTTTCCTTCCCTTCCTGTTGCATAGGCTACTAAAAGCTGGTCAGTTTTTCTGTTACCTTTGGTTCTGTCCAGGTAGTAGCGTAACTGTCTATGTACATCCAAGGTATGCAGCAGTCTTTCCCCCCTGTTCTGTGGATTGGGAAAGAAGGTAGGTAGGTGGATTGCCTGGTTTAGAGACACTCTGGATACCACCTTAGGCATAAATGTAGGATTAGTTCTCATGGACACTCTATCTTGATGGAAGATTAGGAAGGGTTGTACTGCCATTAAGGCCTGTAGTTCCGAAACCCTCCTTGCTGAAGTAATTGCCAGTAGGAAAGCAGTTTTCCATGATAGGTGTTGAAGATCTGCTGTTGCTGCTGGTTCAAATGGAGGGAGTGTCAATTTTTCTAGCACAAAGTTCAAGTCCCATGCTGGTAATGGTGGTTTCCTAGGAGGTTTTACATTCTTGATTCCTCTGAGGAACTGCCTGAGTAGAGGATGCGAGAAGACAGGGGGATCGAAGCTGTATTCTGCAGAAATAGCTGATGCATGTATCTTGATGGAGGAATAGGACAGGCCTGTATGGAGAAGCTCTGCCAAGTACTCCAGGATGTTAGCAATATCTATCTTCGACACATCTTTTCCTCTTTCAGTACTCCAAATGACAAACCTTTTCCATTTTCCTGCATAGTTCCTTCTTGTTGAAGATCTGCGGGCTTCAAGGATAATGTCTTTAACCCTTTGGGATAAGTCTGGGTTAGTTGCTGTTATGTGATGTTCCAGGCAGTCAGTTGCAGAGTTTTTAGGTTTGGATGCATGATGTTGTAGTTGTTCTGAGTTAACATCAAAGGCATCAGGGGTAGTGTCCACATTCTCCCCCGAGACATGCTCCTCAGCAATGGATACCAGTGTTGTCTTGGCCAATTTGGAGCTATCAGAATTATCCTTGGACGTTCCTCTTTGATTTTCAGTAGTACCTTGTGCATCAAAGGAAGAGGTGGAAATGCATATGCTGTCAGGCCTTTCCAACTGAAGGATAGAGAGTCCACCTTCCATGCAAGTGGGTGGTATGTCCTTGTGCAGAATTTCTTGAGCTGGTGATTGAGTGGTGATGCGAATAGGTCTATTTGTGGCATTCCCCATTTCTTTGTGATGGCCTTGAAGATGTCCGGGTGTAGCATCCATTCGTGAGCATCCGAGGTAGTTTTGCTTAACATGTCTGCTAGGGTGTTTTCTTTTCCCGGTACAAATATTGCCTGTAACTGGATGTTGTAGCTCAGAGCCATATTCCAAAGGTCCAGAGTCATTCTGCATAGGGGGTATGAATGAGTGCCTCCCTGTTTGTTGATGTACCACATGACTGTGGTGTTGTCTGTCCTTATCATTAAATGGCCTTCTTTGAGGAATGGTCTGAAATTCTGGATTGCTAGTTTTACTGCCAGCATTTCTTTTTGATTTATGTGCAGGTGCAGCTGGTCTGGAGTCCATAATCCTTGTATGCATTTGTCCAACATGTGTGCCCCCCAGCCTAGGTCTGAGGCGTCCGTTGTGATGGTTTGGCTTGCTTGAAAGTTGTGGAAGGGCAAGCCTGGGTTTGACTGGCATGCTTGAGCCCACCATAGGAACTCTTGTTTCAGGCATGGGATTAGTGCTTGTGTTGAGACCATAAATTCTTTAGGTACCACTGTAGCTTTCTCATATGCAGTCTGGCAAGGGGGACCAGGATTATGCATGATGCCATGAAGCCCAAGGCCTGCAGTACTTTTCTTGCTGTTAGTTTGTTCTGCTTTGTTAATGCCAAGAAGTAAAGAGGGAGTTGTTCTTGTTTTTCTGCAGTTAGGAATGCCATCTGTTTTACTGTGTCCAATTCCGCACCCAAGAATGTTCTTGTTTGGGATGGTATCAGTCTTGACTTTTTTAAATTGACTGTGTATCCCAGGGCTTGTAGTAAGCAAATGACTCTTTGTAAGTCTTTTGTCAGCTTGCTTTTGTTGTCCGCTTGTATCAGGCAGTCGTCCAGGTATGGATAAATTTGGATTCCCTGTAGCCTGCAATGAGCGATTACTGATGCCAGGCATTTTGTGAATACTCTGGGCAGTAGATAAGCCAAAGGGCAATGCTGAGAATTGATAATGCTCTGATCCTGCAAGAAATCTGAGGTATCTTCTGCAATTTGGTCGTATGGGGACGTGCAGGTATGCCTCCTTGAGATCTAGAGTTACCAGCCAACACTCCTTGCCCAGCATGGGAAGAAGTTGCTGTAGGGTCAGCATTTTGAATTTTGGGACAATGATGAATGTGTTTAAGACGGACAGGTGGAGAATAGGTCTCCAACTTTTCTCTTTTCTTGGTACTAGGAAGAGTCTGGAGTAGAATCCTTTGCCCTGTTCTGTTAGTGGTACTCTTTCCACAGCTCTCATCTTTGTTAATTGAGCTATCTGCTTTAGAGCTTCTGTTTTTTGATTTGGAGGTAGGTTTGGCATTCCTCTTTTTACTGGTAAGGTGTGGAAGTGAAACCTGTAGCCTTGGTCTATGGTTTGCAAAATCCACTTGTCTTTTGTGATATAGTGCCAATTTTTGAAAATAAGGCTAACTTTCCGCCTAAAGGTGCTGCTATTTGTTCCCTGGTAGGCGGTGTCAGAGCCAAGTCACTGTGATTGTCCTGTTGCAGTGGCAGTGGTTGTGTCTGTGCCTCGCTGGTTATTGCCTTGCCACTGGCGTCCTCTGTAGGCACCTCCTCTGGATTGATTTCTGCCTCTGGAACGTCTATTCCTGCCTCTCTGAGATTTTGAGGAGTCTGGAAAGGACCAATTTTTGGAAGGCCAGTTCCTGCTAAACCTTGGGGCTGAACCTGTAAGAAATCCTTAACTGTTTGTACAGATTTTGCCTTCTCTTCCATTTTCTTCATTATTTGCTGAGCAGGAGTACCAAATAGACTGGCCTTATCCATAGGAGCATCTAACAGCTTTGCTTTAACATGATCCGGCAAGACCTGTTCTTTCAACCATGCATGCCTTCTTATAACTGTGCCAGTCATGGCTGATCTAAATGAAGCCTCCAGTGCATCATAGCCACATTTTAAAGAATGGTTACTAACCTGCTGAATGTTATTCACCATTTCTAAAACATATTTCTTATCTAAGGAGTCATCAGAGGACAGTTTCTTAGTTAACTGATCAAGCATAAACTCTTGGTATTGGATGATATGAAACTGACAGTTCAAAGCTCTAGCTGAGAGAGTAGCAGAGGTGTAAACTTTTTTCCCCCATCTCTCTAAGGACCTGGATTCCCTTTCAGAAGGGAGAGGGTTTTTTGCTGAGGTCGAAGCTACTGCCTTAGGCCCCTGGGAGATAGTCTCAGGGTCTGCAAGTGGGGCCTTGTATAGGTGGTGATGAGTGTCTGGTACCCTGTAAAACCTATCTGGTTTGGCAGGGGCTGGAGGTAAAGTATCAGGAGCAGTGCAAACATCATTAAATGCATCATCCACAACAGGCAGAACTGGAGGTATAGCTAAGGGCCTATGTTGAGGTAAGTGTAGAAAGGTTCTAAGCCTTTTTCTTGACTCTGAGAAATCTTGCCCCTGCCATTGGAATTGCTCTCTCATGGCATGTAAGGTTTCCCCAAAGGAAAATTCCTCTGGTGGAGAGGCAGATGGAATCGATTCTTCAGCATCGGAATCTTCATAAGTAGAAAAAGGAGCCTCTGGATGGTATGTATTGTCTGAATCATCAGAAGAATCATCTGAGGACACTGGCTCAGGGGGCTCTGCTCTAGGTCTCTTTTCTGGAGGTTGAGAGGCCCTGTCTGGGTGAGATTGGGATCCCCTTATTAAAGAGATGAGATCCTCTGCCAGAGTAAGCATTTGGGAACTAGAACTGGGCCTGTGTGAGGGGGGCTTAACAGGCACAGATTTAGCAGTTTTGGCTGCTTTAGCCCTGGCAAAGGCCTTAATAGACATGGCTGCAGGAGGCCTAGCAGCACCACGTGCTGGGGTAGAGACATCCAAAGGGATGGTGTCTGATAATTCACTAGGAACCACATTAGTAGGCAAAACTTCAGAGGCCGATTCAACTAGGGTAGCAGGAGCCTCGGTAGTAGTCATGGTTTCGGCTGAAGATTGACCCGTTTGCTCGGTTTCGGCTGAAACCGAGACACTCGCGGTTTGCTTAACCGTGGTTTCGGCCGAAACCGCGGACCGCGAGTGTCGGTCTTTTCTTCGTTTTTAACAATTTGAGTAGTCTGAGGATCCGACGGCATAATGTACGCAAAAACTGAGCCGAAAAACTGTTCAGCGAACTCCGAACGACGTCTAAGCATTCGTCGGTTGAAGGAAGCACAGGCTAAACAGGCTGCTACGTCGTGGTCTGGGCCTAAACAAGGTAAGCAGTAAGAGTGGAAATCTTTATGAGGTATTTGTTTCCCACAAGTTAAACAGTTATTTACTTTTTCTGACATCGGCTGAGGCAAGAAAGAGTCCCCAACGGGGTACTTAGCTTTTTAGAAGTCTTCGAAGTAGTATTCGGTAGTAGTAATCTCTGGATCTGACCGACCGGCACTTGCGAACAGCTTCTGCTTGGCGCCACGGCAAGAAAGACTGAGGAAAATGGCGTCGGCTGATGCCTTTATACCCGAAGACCAGCAGAGATGACGTCGGGTGAAGTGCGACACCAGCCGAGGCCAGACCCAGACTTTGGAATCCGGCCGACCGAAGGGCTGCCTGATGACAGGACAACCCATTTGTTATGACTGCAGATGCATCCTTGAAGGACATCCCTTGTTGCCACCAAGGGTTCACTTCTGTGATAAGAAGATAGAACTACAGACTATATCATCTTCTGAAGAAACTAAAAACAATGCTTGCTTCTTACTTTGTAAAAAGTCAGGCAAGAATTAAAAAAAATAATAAAAACAGAAGATTCTACAGAGTTCATTAAATCTATAAATCTTAAAACTGAAAGTTTCTGAAGATTACCTTTCTAAACAATGTGGCACTTAATTACCTAGTGGAACTGTCACTGGGGAGATGACATTTTTTCGGCGTCATTTTTTGCTGTAATCATCTCGAGCCCAAAGTTGACACACCACCGGGTGGTAGCCCTGCTGCAGTTGTTCACCTTAGTTATCCCTCTGACATTTCTGCTCTCCTGCTTTTACAGTAACATAGTTATGAATGCAAGTGGTGGATGGTCCAGTGGAAAGGAAAGATGGCAGTTGTGAATCCACAGAGACTCAGTAGGTTGGTGACCCAGTAGTAAGGAAAAGCAGAAGGGATGGCTTTTCCTGAGCCAAAATTTTACCCCATCTCTCTAATGACCTTGCTTCCCTGTTGGAGGGCAAAGGATTTTTAGAGGTGGAGGCTGAAAATCCTTTAGGCCCCTGTGAAATAGTTTCCAAATCAGCAGTATGGGCCCTGAATAAATGGGAATGAGTTTCTGGGACCCTGTAATACCTGTCTGGCTTGGCTGGAGCAGGAGGAAGAGAATCAGGGGTAGCACTAGAGTCAGAATACAAATCATCCAGAACATCAAGTACAGGAGGAATAGCTAAGGGCCTGTGCTGAGGCTTCTTAAGGAAAGTCCTAAGGCGTTTCCTAGAATCAGAATATTCCTGACCCTGCCACTTGAAATGTTCCCTCATGGTGTGCAGAACTTCCCCAAAAGAAATATCCTCAGGAGGGGAGGCCAAAGGTATGGAATCTTCTGCATCCGAGTCCTCATAGGTCTGGAAGAGCTCTTCCTGGCTATCAGAGTGGACAGAGCCCTCAGAGTCTTCATCTGAAGGAGTAGGGTCAGAAGGTTCAACCCGGGGCCTTTTATCAGGAGGAGGCTGGGATGCTCTCTCAGGATGGGCCTGTGAACCTCTAATCATGGAAATTAAATCAGCAGCCATGGACATAATTTGTGTCTCCGGAGTCGGCTGAGGTAAGGATTTGGAAGTAATATGCTTTGATTTGCTGGCTGCCTTAGTCCTAGTGTAGGCCTTAATAGACATGGCCAAAGGAGGCCTGGCAGCTCCACGTGCAGGAGTGACCTTGTCTACAGCAATGGTCTCGGGCATTTCCTCGGTTTCGGTATCCGGAGGAAAGTCTATAACTGGCGTCGGAGTAATGTCTGGAATCGGAGTCGTCGGTAATGCGGTGTCTTCAGTTCGGAGCGGTGGAGAGACCGTCTCAGAGGGAACCGGAGCACTCGCGCTAGGTTTTGGCGTGGAGTCGGTGGAAGACGCGGGCCGAGGATGTCGGTCCCGGTCTTTTCGCTTTTTGGGAGTTTGCGATGTCGGAAGATCCGACGGCATGGTGTAAGCAAATTTATCTCCGAAAAAATCTTCAGCGAACTCCGCCCGGTGCCTGAGAGTGCGCTTGTTGAAGCGAGCACAGGCTACACAGGCCGAGACGTCGTGGTCTGGGCCCAGGCAAGGGAGGCAGTAAGAGTGGAAATCCTTATGAGGTATTTGTTTACCACAAAAAAGACAATTGTTAACTTTTTCAGTAATTTCTGACATTGGCTGAGGCAAGAAAAGGTCCCCAACGGGGTACTTAGCTTTTTTGATGACTTCGGTATCGCAGAATACAGGAGCTGACCGACCGGCACTTGCGAACCGCTTCTGCTTCGGGCACCGCGCAGCAAGAAAGACTGAAGAAAATGGCGTCGGCTGATGCTTATGTACTCCAGCCGCTCTGACGTCGGAGAGAAATGCGACATCAGCCGATGTCGGACCCAGACTTTGGAATCCGGCCGACTGAGGGCTGCCTGAGGCAGGACAACCCATATGTTATGACTGCAGTTGCATTCTTGAAGGACATCTGCTCATCTCTCCATCTTACTTTCTACTACTCTGCATATTCTGTGTATCCATTAATAAATCACCCTCCCCAAAACATTCATGCATTGTGACAGGAATATGACACATCTGTACTGCCCACAATAGTGGATGTCTCCTTTATTCTTGAACACGGGTACTAGTATACGTATTCTCCAATCATCTGGGATACGCCGGGGCCATTTCTCCACAGTCTCACAAAGCATCCTTATTACATCTGCTGTGAACCTCATCTGAGCCTACTGCTCTCCCTGACTTCATTTTCCTTTGTGCAATTCTTACTCTCTATTGTGAGCTCTTCCTGTTCTCTCGTCATAGGCTGTGCCTGCAGCTGTACAGTTTCTGTGGGATTTTCTTCATTCAGAAACTGCTGGAAATACTCCTTCCATCTGCCTTTGATGTCCTGTGGGCTGGTGAGCAGGTTGTTGCAGGCATCCCTTATGAAGTGTGTCTGACTATCTTTATCTTTCTCTTTGCCTTGCAACCTGATATCGTTTCTTTAGGCCACCTACTGAGTCACTTTGCAGAAGCTAGTAGAGTGTCTCTGACACCCTGTTCTTTGCTATTTTACCTGCTTTCTTAGCCTCTTTGTTACCTATTGAGTAGTCCTTCCTAGCCTGGTTGGTATTTTCTGTCTCCCACTTTTTCCTGCACTCCTCCTTTCTTTTGATGACTTCTTGGACGTCTACATTCCACCACCAGCTTTCCCCACCTGCCTTATTTGCATACCTGCTATAGTCCGTACACATACGCTCTTTTGAGGTGCTCTGATTGTTCTTTAACTCCTACTATTTCCTCTTCTTTCTGAGGCTCTAGATCCCTGAGTAATTCCTTGAACAAGAGCACTTTCTTTTCAACTTCCAGGTCTTTAGTCTAGTCTCTGTTGACCTTAGAGCCTTCTCTGACCACTGCTTGCAGCGTACTGTGGCAACCAGTTGTTCATGCTGTGGGCTGAGTGTTTCACTTGGGATTGACTTTATTTGTTTATTTATTTACTTATTTACTGCATTTGTTTACTGGGAATGTCCACTGGGCCTAAAAGAGCCCATTTTCAGTGGAGGCCCGGGGAGAAAAGCTGTGCCAAGAACATAGATACAGAAAACAATTTTTATTTTATTTATTTTACATTTGTTAACCGGGAAAGTCCGACTTGGAATGAAGCCAATTTTCAGCGGAGGCCCAGGGAGGAAAGCTCCAGATGCATATCTTTGTAACATGGGAGGAAACCGGAGCACCTGGAGGAAACCCACACGAACGCAGGGAGGACATGCAGACTCCACACAAAAGGCACCCCAGCTGAGAATCGAACCGGAGAACCTCTTGCTGTGAGGCAACAACGCTACCGCTGCACCACTGCGTCATCCAGTTATTAAACAATAACTGGTACAAAAGTAGAAACAACATTACACATAGTGATTACAGTAATATATACAGAATATATACATAAAAGCAGGAATCTAGTTGGTTTGATTACAGTAACATATACAGAATACATATACAAAAAAGCAAGAAGAGTATAGATGATTTTTCAGTATTTGAAGCTGGTGGTGCTGCCTGTGTTTCTTGCAGAAGGAGGAAGCGAGTTCCATAGTTTGGCGACGGTGAAGGAGTAGAGGAGTTGACCAGCAGGTAAGGTGGGCTTTTCTACTTTCAGAAGTAGATTATTATAAGATCTTATTGCCTGCTGGGTTGGTATTTGGTAAGTAGTGTTGAGAGAGCACGATAGTCTGTGGGTCTGTAGATTATTTTGTGTGCTGTGGTTAGTTGGGTGAATAACAGATGGTAGGGGAGTTCCAGCCAGTCCAATTGTTTCAGTGAGTTACAGTGATGGGACGAGAATTTGGACTTAGTAGCAAATCTGGCTATTCAGTTGTAACACATATTAAGTCTGGATTTTTGTAGAATTTTGGATATTAGTGACGAGAGGCACACCATAAAGGAGACAAGGTAATAAAAAGGTGGCTGCAAGGATTTGTCTAGTAGAGAGGCTAAAAAAGCATTGGTGCCTGTAGAGCATACCGATCTTTTGGTATGTTTTTGATGTTATTGTTTATGTTTAGGTCAAAGTTAAGGTTTTCATCTATAATAATGCTTAGTAGTTTAGTGTGTTGGACAAGTTCTACAGTGGTATTATATTCAGCTTGTATAGTGAAGAGTTTGTTTTATCTAGGGGAGTGGTTTTCTTTGGGGTAAAAATTACTAGTTTAGTTTGTTTGGGAGGATTTAGGGCCAGATGATTGTTAAGCATCCAAGATTCAGTAGAGGTGAGGGCATTCTGGGTTATTTGCTGGAGTTCAGAGCTGGAATTTGCTGTGCATATTATCGTAGAGTCATCAGCATACTGGATTACTAAGCATTGTGGGAGAGTGGAGTGAAAGTTGTTAATAAAGATGCTAAATAAGAGAGGACCAAGTATGGAGCCTTTGCAATCACTGATTCTACCCCCAGTGTCTTTCCTTACTAGGTGGAAGTCTACCTGAGTTGCATGCAGTGTTGTCCAATGTAATAAATAGTGTACAAGCATGTGCAACAGCTACTTAGATATTTAGTTTTATATTATAGTTATTGTTTATTCTTTAATACCTATCACTTCTGTCTTTTTGTGTTTGTTTTCTACTTTTAAAGAGCTGACACTCGAAATTTCGTTTAGGTAGCACTTGTGTTTCCTAAATGACAATAAAGTTTCTTTGAAAGTTGGTCACTCTTGTATGTTATCTTGTGACTGTCTTTCTTTCTGAACCATGTGTTGGCTACCATCAAGCCATTTGCCAGACAGAAGTCTAGACTGGCCTCTCCTATTTTATTCCTGTTGCCCTACCCAAGTGGACCCAGACTGTCCTCATATCCTTTTCTGTCTGTCCCAATATGTGCATTAAGTTCACCCACTATCAACACCAATTCCTGTTGTCCTGCTTTATCCAGTAGGTCCCGCAATTGCTGTCTGAATGCACTCTTTTCCTCACTGTCACATCCCTGCTCTGCAGCACAGGCTGAGATTATGAATACTTCCCTATCATTACACTGCAGTCTGACCACTATGAGTGTGTCACTAATTCTAATGACATCCTTCACTGCCTTCTGAAGCCTCTCTCGCCACAATTCCCACACCATTTTTAGGCTGTCCTCCTCCTGAGTAGTAGATTCTGGATCCCAGTCCAAGTGGCTTTGCTGCACTGCCCTTCCATCTTGTCTCTTGAATACATAGATGTCCAGCCTCCTCTGTACCATCAGGTCATCCACTTCCAAGCCTCATTCTGTCAGTGGACCTACATACAGTGTGGCAAGCCATAGTTCATGTTTGGCAGGTTGATTGGTTTAATGTCCAGCTTTTGCTCTACAGCGCTATCACAGGGGTAACCCAGGCTGACCAAATGGACACCATCCAACCAGTAGCTTATTGACCCAGGGCAGTTAACCGTTAGGGCACACACTGTCTGATTGAGGCACAAACACCCCTCCCACAATTAGTATGGGTCCATACCGTAGGTCGGAGTAGGATGGGTCATCAACCCACTTATCTCATTCCCATTTGGTCGCATTAGTCAACACGACAGAACCACCCAGAGTCACTTTTTACACCATCAAATGGCTAGCCTGGACAGGGCATGCAGTCTGCGAGCCATGTCCTGCTGTCTTAAAAATAATTCACACTACAGCTGATGCCCAAAGTGGTTGGTCTATACAACTCTTCCCCCTACAGGACACCATCTAGATCCTGTGCTGTTGCCTACAGCTCCATTCTTGTTTGAGTTTGGTGTAGTAACACTTTTAGATGTTCTGCAAATGTGACGTTACCACAAGCAGTCCATAATACATACAAGTAAAAAACTTAACTGTATTCGACTTGCCCTCCCCCAGGTCTTATGAGGACTGAGGTACTGCAGAAGGCAATACGTTGCCATAGACATGAAGCCCTGTAATAAATCTGTGAGGATGACTCAGTTATGGCTTCTCTAGAAATACACTGAGAGCAGCAATGTACAAGGATTTAAAAATGCACGGAGCTCACAATAAAGAAGCATGAACGACACTAAATGGGTTGAACAAAAGGCAGAGAGGCAGTGAAGGGAATTAACGGGATTAAGAACATTCTTGTGTACTCCTGGTTAACACACTTTCAGACTCAGGGATAAAAGATCAGAATCAATATACCTACAGCTTAAGAAATGATTACAGTAGGAAAGGGGGGAGCAAAATGTCAGAAAGGAGAATAAAAGGAGAGAGAAATACTGAAGGGGAATTCATATGACTAAAGAAAAGTACTGAAATTTCATAATGACAAAAAATACATGGAAAAATGTATAACTTTTTGTGGTCCGCAAATTATGCAGGATTGTAAAACAAAACACATATCAGAGTTTAACA